>NW_026614594.1:0-178466 GCF_030052815.1 Hevea brasiliensis | reverse complement strand
AATGGTGAGCTACATTAAGAAAGTCATAATAGATATATTTGGCGTATTAATTAAAAAGTAAAGGACTACACCCATAGGAGTCTTGATGACAAAGTGAAGAGGTTCAAAAGATTATTTTTAAAGAAAATTTGAATATAAGTGGATTACAATAGATCCGAAATAAATTGGAACCTATCATCTTCAACAAGAAAGTCTCTCTCTAACTTTTAGAGAGAAATTTCTCCTTTGGCTTTCTTTGTTCTTTAGGGTCTAGGCCTTTCAACTGTCGATTTTGTGATCTCCTTTACTCTTTCCAAGTAAAAGATAGCCTCATCCTTTGTCAAGTGTGGGTTTCCCTCCCACCGTCGAGCAGGGTTGTAAATACTATTTTGTTTGGATTTCTTTTGCCTCAAGATTTGACATTTTCATCAGTGAGGACTTATATATCTATGCAGTTTGGTTAAGTACCTTAGAGGTCTTCCATGGAAACTACTTTGTAAATGGGTGCTTGGTACTTTGTTTTATGGAGAGTATGAATGCTAGTGTATGATATCTCTAGAGTCTTATGGCCATCGATTTGTGGTGCTTGACTCTCAAAGCTAGATGAGAGTGAAGCTAAGAGCCCTATTGTCAACACCCTCCAATGGTTGTTGCTTATGTTTCTATTTAATGGGCACTTGAGGCCTTAAAATTGACAAGGGCAAGGTAAATGTTCAAAATGTTTTGGTGTATGCTTATGAAATTTCGAGTTTTGGCTTTAGACCCTCAGTTGATTGATGGATGTCCTTGTTGATTCAATGGTGCAGGCAATGGAAGCCAATTTGGCCAAGTCTTTCTACCGTTGTTTTCCTAACTCTAGTGTTTCATCTTTTGTGCCTATAGGCCTTCTCGCTTTTTAGTTGATAGTATTTAGGCATTTCATCTATAATTGGATTATATTATATCCGAAATGAATTGGAACCTATCATCTTCAACAAGAACCTCTCTCTCTAACTTTTAGAGAGAAATTTCTCTCTTTAGGATTTCTTTGTTCTCTATGGTCTAGCCCTTTCGGCTACCAGTTTTTGCAACCTCCTTTAATGCCTTTTGGGCAAAGGATGGCTTCATCCTTTGCCCCTCCCCACCTTCAGGCAATGTTATAAATACCATTTTGTTTGGGTTTCTTTTGTCATACAAATATGACATTTTCACTAGTGAGAGACTTGTAGATATGCACAATTTGGTTGACTCAGAAGAGACTAGTTTGGAGAAGGAAACAAACCTCCAACCACACAGCAGTAAGATTGATGAGTTCTTACAAGCTCAATCTCAGCTATAAATATGCACTGCACTCTTTTTCTTTCACTAGGGTTTTTCCCACAAGGTTTTACTTGGTAAAGGTTTTTTAATGAGGCAATATTTCACCACGTATTCTATAACACATGTACAAAGAGATTGAGGCATGTTACAACATCAATCAATGAGGATGTCGACCATTGGAGTGGGAGAGAATGTCAAGAGGTAAAAAGTTTGAGGAGTAAAATATAAATTTCAGGGACTAAATGGGATATTTTATATTTATTTTCTATTTATGTGATTTTAAGGTATTGTGGCTCAAGCATAGTGATGTATTCTCCTACCACACCCCGTTGTTGTTATTAGTATGCCCTAGAGCATATCATTTTGTATGTATTTTGTACATATTTTTATTAAAAAAAGGCAATTACACTTTTCTATTTACATAATCTATTTAAGTGTAATTGAAAATGTCCATTAATATTTTGCTAAAAATTCTATTCTTAAGTTGTTAAGAATATGAGTGACAGTATTTCTAGTACAAAGTATCATAAATTGGTTCACAATCGTAGATACTTCACAAAGGACATGACTTATCCAGAAATATTGTAATCATATTTATTCTAAAAAAATTAAAATGAGATATTAATAAGTTGGAATAGTGAGTCTCATGCCACATAACAAATATGATAAGTGCTTTATATATGATAAGTAGGCCGAACCAGTGACGCTTATGATAAACACGTGAAGTTTACTCTTGTCAATACATTGTCATATATCATATCAGTGAATATAATCTTTTGATCTGAGATAACACAGTTATCTTGTATATAGATTGTTTGAATTTGATATTGCTTTCATACTCGTACTGTGTATGGGTATATAGGCATGTGTTGGCTCCTACTAGTTATATATGGAGATAGGTGTTGATCAAGATAGGATTCGTTACCCTAAGTAAATAGAGATAAAATCATATGTTCATTTAATTATTTTTGATGATTCAAGTTTCTTACCAGGACAGATAGATTTAGTCAGAAAGAAGTTTTTGACAAGAAAGTCTGACAAATCAAGAATTAGAATTGAAAGAGAACATAACATTCATAGCGTATGAAGTTTGACATTAACCATGATTCCAGCTAGAATTGAGATTCTGTAACTGAGAGATTTTAGTACATGGTAACATATGATTAAAGGTTTATTTAAGACATTCCTTGTTACTGATTGGGTGGCCATGGTATGCTATGCTAGGTGTCAACCATGGTCTATGAGATGCCTAAAATGATTTAGAGAAATCATTTACGGTAAGAAAAATTTCTAATGATATTAAGAGGTAATACCACTTCTCATTACCAATTAGTAATAAGCCTAGTCAGTCACACATTTACACAAGTAATTCACCAAGTATATTATGATTTAATTGATTAATTAAAGAGTTTAATTAATTAATTAAATAGGTTTAGTTTGCATTAAATTACAAAGTCCCTATCATGACTTGAAACCAAATCTAGGTTATTGGATGCATAATATAAATTAAATTTATATTTAAAAGGTTTAAATATGAATTTAATTGTGAGATTAATTAATGAAAGTTAATTAATTGATTAATTTATATTTGATATAAATTAATTTGAGGGAGAAATTATAATTTTGGGTTGAGAACTCAAGGATATACGTAAGGGCAAATTAGACTTTTCACATGGTGACACGTGGCACCATGTGACACATGACACCATACAAGCTTGCCACTTGTCTTTCATTCATAAAAGATGATTAAATGGAGATTAAATCTAACTTTGACAAATGACTTAATGTGATTAAGTCTTCTAAAAGTAAAATTTAATCCTAGCATGACATGTGACAAGCATTTAAATAAATTTATCTTATGTATATAAATGAAGAAAGAAGAGGAAAACCTTCTTCTTCCTCTTCTTTCCTTCTTGGACGACAACCATGACTCCTCTTCTGTCTTCTTAATTTCTCAATTAATTCAGAAGAAAAACCTTAATTTCCCTTGAATTAAAAATTGCTAGAAAGAGTTTCTAGTCTCAAATACATCCTTATACCCTCATTAAAGCATAACCCCTAAAGTTTAAATGGTTGGTAAGGTCTTAAAGACACTTTTGGGGTTGTCATTGGTGAGCTTGTGGTGGACAAGCTATAAGGACAGCATTTGGAGTCCTAGGAGCACCCTAAGGGAGTACGATTGATTGATTCAGCCCCTTGGAGGTTAGTTGAATTAATTTCTTCTTTTAGCTAGGGTTTAATGAATTAATTGTTAATTCTCAATCTTAAATAGCAAATAAACTCCTAATATGAGCCAAAAGTATGTTTTGGTATGCTAGAGGACATTAGAAGACATATATGTTCATAACTCATTAGCATGTTATATGTAACCCTAGAAATAATTTTTGAAATTCAATGCTCTACTGCCCTTAAATCCATGCTTACATGCCTTCAGTTATGTCCCTAATGCTCTTTAGGGAGGGGGGGAACTGACTAGTTGGCCAGTGTTAGACCCAACTAGTCACCAGTTATTGAGTCCCTGTCCCTTTACTCCTTATAGGCCTTCCCCCTTGCAACTATACCTATTCCTCCTTCACTAGCAGAGAACATCGACGACTAAAGAGATAGTGCATAAAGACCGAGAAATCAACCATTTAGGGAGAAATAAACAATAGAAGGGAGGTGACAAGCCCCACCCAGATCCAATAGGGCTCCTCTGCACAGAGCCTTCAAACCCAAAAGAGACGGGACAGGTATGCAGCAAAAAGCTAGATGAACCAGAAGGCTAGAACTAGTGTCAAATGGATCGAGAAATGGCTTGGCAAAGCACAGGCCTTTCATTCTTGTACAATCTTTACAAAAACGGTGATCAAATAATACCAACACCTTTGTCTATGTCAACCGACAAGGAAAAACCTAATTAGTCATAAATTGAACCATCTAAACGTTGATTTGCACCAACTCCCTCACCATGAAGCACAAAGATTGCAAATTATCAACACAAAGCCCAACCAAAGCCACGCATATATATCCTACCGAAAGGGGAAAGAGAGAAGCCATCTTCGATTGCATTGAGCAAAGAACCTAAGCTCGGAACTGTAGAAGAGAGAGGGATGAAAACTCTCTTACTAAAAGAGAACTCGAATTTAATCCTTTGCCCCCAATAAAAGACGTTCATGTCTACTAAAAAAATAAAGACGTTTATGATGACAGAGTTAGGGATAGCAACGGATAGGATACCCGTGAAAATTACCTTACCCGAACCTGTACCCTATTAATATTATCAAAACTCGAACCTGTCCCAAACTCGTTTAAAATTTATTCTCAACTACCCGAACCCGTCCCAAATCCAATTATTATTGCCCGAAAAAAAACCCGAAGCCGTTTAATCTTATATATTTTAATTAATGTTTTTTTATAAAAAATTATTTTAATTAATAATTTATATTTTAAAAATTTAATAATTTCATAAAATGTTTAAATTATATTTTACATAAAATAAAATATATAAAAATTTATAAATATTATTATAAAAATATATATTTTATATTTAATTAAGTATTTATGCAAACGAGTTCGAGTAATGGATACCCAACATATAAAATACGAACCCGACTCGAACCCGCTACGGCATTATTTTTCAAATTCTAATCCATATCGAACCCGATTATATAATACACAAACCCGCTCTATTAGAATTCGCTCGAATCGAATACCCACAAAACCCGACCCGTTGCCATCCTTATCGCTCGTGATGTTTAGTTTTAGGAAAAAATTAGAACTCCTTTACTTAAGGTTTAAGTTGTGGGGCTTTCTTCTATACTATATTATTATTTTTGAGGTTCCTTCTGGTAATTGTGTGCTCCGTTCTCTTATCTATTATTTTCTTATTTTTCATCGCATGCAAGGGTCGAAATCAAATTTTACTTGAACTTATCTAATCCAGTCATAAACAAAAATAAAATCTCATTATTTTCCTTACGAACAAAGAAAAGTCTCATTTTAAATTAGAATTAGGCCTTTTAATTATTAATTAATCACTTTTCTTTGAAATTAAATTAAGTAATTACTTCAATTTGGGTCGCATTCAACTTTTAACAAGTGGCCAAATTAGGCAATTGAATTATTAAAAAATAGCCAACCGGCCCTTTTCATATTAAAATCATCCCTTGAATTCTTTGGAAAAGACAAAGATATTAAGTTTAAAAACCAAGCCCAATTTAATTGGAAAATAAATAAAATTTGAAGTGTTTTTATAGTTAAAATTCAAACATTTAAGACAGAAATTACTTTTTTTTAATAAATTCTTTTTGCCTATTTTTATTTTTAATTTAAATTTTTTATATAATAATTAAAAAATAATTAATTTACTTAAATTAAATTATTTAAATTATAATAAAATTTTTTATTCTTTTTATACCATTAAATTAAGAAAGTAACCGGTAAGATAAGTTATAAAAAATTATAAAAATAATTATTATATTTAATAAAAATAAATATAAAATTAAAAAAATAATTAATATATTTTAATTTTTCAAAGCCACATATAATTTTAAATAAAATAAATTTTAAAAAGTCACAAAATATTTTAGCTATAATTAACCCACAAATTAGATAAAGAAAAGACATGATTAATCTACTCATTTAGTGCACTCCATCACTAAAATTTAACAAATAAAGTTCATAAATTGATTTTATAGATTAGAATTCCCTTATCCAAGTTAATTAATTAGATAATTTATCAAAAATAGATAAATAAATATCAATATAAAAGAAAGGATAAGAAGAAACATACCTTAGCATGCTGAGGCTCAGAAGGATCAAGATAAGCGCCGGTCCTAATATTTCCGGTGAACTTAGTACTTGGCATGAAATCACCCACAAGAACGTTTTTCTTCTCGACGATTTCCATATCAAAAAGATGAGCAAAAGACTTGCAATCAAGAACAGCCACAACGTTGGGATTTACCCGTGAAAAGAAAGGAAAGGTTGGAGGCATATTTGTACGGAACACCGTCGAATTGTACTTGGCAATGCGTTTCCTGAAGAAGGTTTCAGGACCTTGAAACCAGAAGTAGTCTAGCCGATCTGAGATGGGTCCTAACAACGGCCAGCCATATGATCCAGGGATTGTACGGAGAGGAAGGGAAGGGGACTGCGGAGATTGAGTGGGAACAGTTTGTACAGGTGGCAGTGGCGGTGATGAGGAGGAGGAGGAGGAGGAGGAGGAGGACATGGCTGGGGAGGTGTTCATCATTTTGGCAATCATGGTGGCCATGATGGGGAGTGGGTGTTGAAGACGGTGGCGATTTGTTGTGAAGTGAATGGTTTTGTTATTGTTATTGTTATTATTATTAATTTTCTTTTGTGAGCAGCAGAAGTTATATGGGGATAAGTTGAGGGACGGAGAACAAGTTAAGTAAAGTGAAGATCTAATGAAGGGTCCACTTCTGTAGATGCATTGTAAGAAAGCCCTCTCCGGTCTATTATTTGTGAGAAGGCAAATTATTGTGTACATGGGGAACATTAAAACACTGTGCTCTCTAAAAAAAAAAAAAAATTCCTTAATTTTTAAGAATATGGGACCATCCATTTAAATAGAGAGTACGTATATTTATTAAATGTACTGAATAATATGTATATATATTACATTAAAAAGTGAAATATATTACTTTACGAAGTAAAGTTTCTTTATTTTCTGAAAATAATATAAGATGGGTTGTAAAATTGTTTTCAACCTTTGTATTTTTTTAAAAATATAAATTTTTTTTATAAAATAATAATTTTAATTAAAGTTATAAATTTTAAATGTGATATGTTAGATTATTATATCTTATTCGATTTTATCTTTAATTAATTAATTTTTATTATATTACTATAAAATTTTTTGTTGTGTTTTTTTTAAGTAAAGCAACTTTTTTTAATTAATAATTTTTTAAATTAATTACTCTATAAAAAGAATATTAATATATGAAAATATTGTGAAATGAGTTTTAAAATTGTGTTGAAATCTCATATTTTCGCAATATCTTAAATTATTTTTTATAAAGTTTCATAATTTTAATTAAAATTATAGATTTTAAATATATTTGATTATTATCTTTAACTAATATTTTATTATATAGTGTTACTAAAAAAGTATTACATGTCTTTTTTTCTTCGTGAAGTAATTTTTTTTTGTTAATAAAATTTTTGTAATTAATTATTTCACTAAAAAATTATTTTATAAAAATATTATGAGGTGAGTTGTGCAAACCATATTTTCCACAACTTCTTAAATTTTAATGAAAGTTATAGGTTTTAAATATAAAATGCTAGGTAATTATATCTTATTTGGTATTACCTATCATTATTTTTCTAATATTATTAAAAATATTATGTGTTTTTTATGCAAAGAAATTTTTTTTCCATTAAGTTAATAAATTTTTCATGATTAACTATTAAGGAAAAAGAAATTATTTTACAAAAATCTCATGCAATGAGTTGTAAATTTACATTAAATCATCTTATCTTTTTTTCTTTTAAAAAAAATTATTTTATATGAATAAAGTAACTATAGAAGACACCTACATATGTTTTTATTCACAATAATATAAGTTTCATCCTCAATAATTTTATGAAGAAATTTTTTTAATATGTTATGTAACACCGCTTGCATAGCTCAGGTAGATTTCACTATTCGGTGGCCTGGTGTCGGTCGGACGATTAAGGGATTAGAGCCACACTTAAGACAACTTGAGAAGCCATAAACACAAATAATTAGTAATGTTTAATTAGTTAGCTATAAATAAGAAAAACAAAACATAAAAGGTTAAACGAGCCGAGAGTCACAGCGATGAGTGACCTCCTCGAGCAGCTAAGTCATTTTAAACTCAAATTTCGACCAGTAAAAAGTAGCCATTGCGGTCCTTAGGACCCTTATGAACACAGTGGAAAAGAGAAAATCATGAAAAGAACTGTTAAGCCGGTCAAATAATTAGGTCGTGGAGCACAAGAAATATGGAATTACTTGCAAACCGGGATGAACCGGCGAGGGGCAATTTGGTTAATTGACCCCGAGAGCTGACTCCTGACCTAACTGTCAAATAAAATCGGAGAAAAGAAAATTAAATTAAAGAACTAATAGAAAAAAAAAGGGAAAATGAAAAAGAAAGGAAAAGTTGTTACATCATACAAGGGGTCCCACCATGACATCATAAATGAATTTAAATTATTATAAATTTTGACCAAGTAAACTTAAGAGATAATTATTCATAAAATACACAAAAAAAAAACACAAAGAAAATTCAGACCTCATTCCCCAAAAGTTTCGGCCACTCTTCCCTCTCCCATAAACCACCATTGTTACACTAGAGAAGCTTGAATCCAAGCTTTCTTTCAACCATTTAAACCTATTTTGACCCTAACTTGACTTATTAGAACCTGATTTAGTTACTTGAGAAGAAGTTTGATCACAAAAGAAAGAAGAAAAGAAGAGGGAAATTGAAGATTTAGAATCCAAAACAAAGGTTAGTGTGCTAACTTTCAATTTTCTACTTCAAATGCATGTTTAGGTATTTAAGTGAGCTTAGAACTTGATTAAATGAAACAAATATGGGGAAGGACCATTGCTGAAATTTTGGCCTGGTTGAAGGGAGTATGAATTGCATGAATTAAATGAGTTTGAATGAGTTAGGAAACCTTACTTAGTTGAATGATTAACATTAAAACCATTAAAAGTAGTTAAATGCATGAAATTGATGAGTTAGGGTTTTGAATGCTAGGGTTTGTGAACCAAATTTTGGAGAAATGCACAAATGATTACTTTGGTCTATTGTAAGATGAAAAATGGTCAATAATGACCAAAAAGATGTGTGGGAATTGTTGGAATGAAAACCAAATTCGTAGGTCAAATGGTCATGCTGCTGGCAGCATGACCAAACCAACTTTGAAGGACCAAAACCGAAATTTTACAAGTCCAATTGATATACCACCAATTGGGGATGAAAATAGACATAAAATAGCACAATTTTCATTAAGGAACCATGGCCAAAAACTAACTAAAACTTGGTGAACCAATTGACCAAAGTGAAATGAGAGCAGGCTGCCACTGCATCAAACTGATCAAATGCATAGTAACTATTCATTTGGTCATAATTCGAGCTAGGCAGGTCAAATTGACCTGAAATTTTACCAGAAATTAGATAAGATATAGATCTAAAACTTTCATGAAGAACACCACCCCAAATTATGCCATTAACCCATTCAAATTATTGAGCAAAGTTGAGTTACTGTACCTGCGATTCTGCAGAATTCTATTTGAGCAGTAATGTTTGAAGGGCTATAACTTTCTCTAGGAAACTCGGATTTAGGTGATTCTTGAACCGATGGAAACCTAAGACATAGTAGAACATTTCATATGAAGAAAGTTAGATCAAATTATGAACTTAACTTGATCAAATTACTGAACAAAGTTGGACCAAAAATCTGCCAGAACCAAAATCTCAGCATGAGCGATTGCGTGACGATAATTATATTTTGGCTATAACTTGAGCTACAAAACTCCGATTGGGGTGATCCAAAAATGAAAATACACTTAAGACAATAAGAAACATTTTCTATGAAGGAAGTTTTGCCAAATTCCAACAGTAGATTGACCAATGGAACAGTGCAATTTCGGAGCACCAAAATCGAAAATTGGCAATTTTGCCAAAATGACTTAAGCTTTGAGAAAATGACCAAAACCAACAAGTTTAATGGCCAAAATGTGGTATGTGGGTGAAGTTGGAGTTCTCATACCTATTAAGCCTTAAAAAGTCAACAATTTGACTTGAATAGTGTAGTGAATAGTAACTCGAAACACAAAAATTTCAAGAACGTTGAAATTAGCACGTTAGAGCTAGGTATAAGTGAAGTTAAATTTATTTTTGGATTTATATTAAATAATGGTACTGAAACACTATAAAATTGTGTGTTTCAGTGGAAAAGAATACCGGGACAGAACCCGATGGTCGAGTTAAGGCCAAAAGGCGACTCATTTTAGGTTTGTGCACAACACTACTATGCCTTAAAAGTTATTGATAAAGTGAATGAAATATGCATTTTTACTCTTGCTTTGAATTGTTGAAAGTTTATTGTGATCTTATTCAGGATGTTTGATTTAAATTGTGAAAGTTATTGTGTATATTTGAAATGGCAATGTTTAGCAAATTGTTAAGATAAGTTTTGAAACCACAGTGTCATGACCATATATTTGAACACCTCACTAGCACGACTAGTGGGGGTAATTAGTTTCGAATTTTGATTCCTTCTCTGGAGAAGTTTTGAGGTGTGCCAGTAGAAGAGGATGTGAATGGATATCCATATATTTAAGCTAGCTAGCCTTGTGATGTGATTTCTTTTTAGCCTCTGGCTATTGAGATTCTATTTGTTTCGAATGGCATGATTTAACTGTGGGTTTTATGAAATGTGTTTTGATACTTCGAAATGAACGTGGTTTGCATTAAAATCTCATAATTTATGTTTTGTGTTTAATGCTCATGTTTAGTCAAATTTTTGAATAAATGTGATTTTATTTTTGCGTAAAGATTATTTTAGTATGTTGTGCACCACTGAGTCCTAGTACTCAGCGATAGCTTTATTCATTGTCGCAGATCTGAGAGACTAGAGGAGCAACAGACTGAGCTGCTAAAGATTGAAGATCATTCAGCCTAAAGTCTTCGGGTATAATTTATACCCTAATTGTAAATATTTCTTTTGATGTATATATATTGCACATAAATGTATGGACATGTAAAAAAAAATGGGTCTTGAGCAGTTGTATAAAATTTGTATAAAGCTGTAATATATATTGTAGTTTGAAATTCTCTTAATGTAAATTTTGTAATGATCTATTCAAATTGTTTTGTTTCTAATGATATATGAATAGAACTATTTTATTTAATTTGAATGAAATGGATTGTTAGTATTTTGATGATCATTAGATACTAGATTTGAAATTGAAAGTTGATAAATGTGTTGAGAAATTGTTTGAGATTGAGTTTGAAATTGAAGCAGTTATTGAGAAAAATTTTAGAAGTGCTTTTTACAGGTATTTGAAGAACTGTTTTCTCAAAATACAGAGGAAACTCTGTCAAAATTTTTATAAAATTTGCGAAAAAAAAGGCTAAAATTTTCAACTAGTTTTCAACTTAATTACATGTTTAAAATACTTAGTAGAAATGCTCACCACTTATCAAAAATAAGAAAATTGTTTTAAAATCCCTTGTAGGGTACTTAATGAGTTATCGGTAGGTGAAGTTCGGTAGTTCATTAGGTATTCTACGGGATCATGTTATGCCTTACAGAGGGGTAAGGTGTGACATGTTTTAGTGGTATCAGAGCAAATTTTTGAAGTATGTTTTAACTTATGAATTTGTGCCTTTTCTTTGTTAAGTACAACTGCTCAATGTCCATATTTGTTACATACAGTGTATTACATCATAAATATGAACTAACGGAGGGAAATCTCCATGTGTTACTTGTTAGGATACCTAACTTCACTGAAATGGAAGAAGGGGATCGCTCAGTTGAGCGATCTGTTGAAGCCGAGGCACAAGGAAGCCCGACTTTACGAATGTTAGTGGGTCAAGAGCACCCGCATGAATGCCGCGATTTCTGCACATTTCGCATGATGATAGATGGCTGCGATGTTTGACAAATGGTGGGGTATGCCTACCCAAGCTCCACCCCAACCACCGTGACACAACCACGCCTCCAACGCATATGACAAGTTATTGAAGTATGGGGCTGCAGAATTTAAGAATACGATGGACCCTTTAGAGGCAGAGCAATGGCTTGAAAGAATGGACCAGTATTTAAGAAGTTGCTTGCCAAGATGAGTGAAGTTTGAATATTACGTGTCGCTCTGCAAGGGATGCGTATGATTGGTGGAAGACCATCCCCACGGCTTATTTGAACCACGGTGCTAACACAGGATGACTTCATCGAGAGTTTAGGCAAATACATCCCGGATGCATATGTTGATCGAAGCGCAAGAATTTTTGAGCTTAAAACAAGGAAATCGATCGGTGGCAGTATGAGAGGAGTTCTCACTTTGAGTCACTATGCGAGGAGTCTCCTTACTACCGGCAAGGCAAGGTGCAAGAGATTTGAAAGCGGGTTTGAAGCCCAAAGATACGGATGCAAGTTGTAGGATTTTGACACAAGAACTTCTCGGAGCTTATGTCTCAAGCACTTGAATCGAGAGAATTGAATCGAAGCAACCCCAAGGAAAGAAAAATTAGAAAAAGCAGAAATCGAGAAAAGACAAGGGGAAAAGTCGAGAGCCGAGTTCGGTGGTACCTCTGGAAAGAAAAAGAAGTTTAGTGGACCCAGTGAGTCAAGGTGGAAGATTTGGTAGGGGCCGATTCTCTGACAGAGACCCCTAGGTGCAGTCGTGATCAGCGAGGGTTCACATTCACCGCCCTTGTGAGACTTATGGCAAGATTCATGGGGAATGCTCTTTGGGCCACTGAGCACTGCTTTAACGTGGTGGCAAGGGCCATTTAGCTAAAGCTGTACTAGTGCTCGAGATATAGTCCGGCTCCTACTCGCCGAGGATCTATTGAGTCTGCTCTCGAGAGGTTCACGATCGGTTGGCGAGGAGGAGGTAGAGGTAGAGGCACTACTTGACGATCGAGCCGATTGGTCGATCGGGACAAGGAAGTGCTTCAACCAGAATTTACATAATGAGACAGCGAGAAGAGGCTGGGACTTCTGATGTGGTAGCTGGTACATTCTCTATCTCTGATCAAGAAGTATTTGTGTTGTTTAATCCGGGTTCAACCCATTCATATGTTAGTACTAGCATAGTTAGTTCACTTGCTGTTCCATGTGTGCAAATGGATTTTGAAGTGCTAGTAACTAGTCCGTTAGGACAAGAGGTCCGAGTCAACAGAATTTATAAAGACTGTCCTTTGGTGATCCAAGGACATATTTTCCTGTCAGACTTGATTGAAATACCCTTCAGAGAGTATGATATTATCTTGGGCATGAATTAGTTAGCCAGGCATCATGCTATGATTGACTGTAGACTGAAGACAGTCACTTTTGGTCTCCCTTTGTACGGTGATGTGGTAATACACGAGGAGAGGCATTTACTGCCATCAAACATCATTTAATTTGCACTAGCGGAAGAATGATCAGAAAGGGGAGTGAAGCATACTTAGCACATGTGATAGACACCCAAGTGGGGAGTCCAGCACTAAGGGACATCCCTACTGTATGTGATTTTCCGAATGTGTTTCCTGATGAATTGCCAGGATTACCTCCAGAAAGAGAGGTGCAGTTTGAGATTGATGTTATGCCTGGTGTGGACCCAATCTCCATAACGCCATATAGAATGGCACCTGCAGAATTAAAAGAGTTAAAAGTACAATTGCAAGAGTTGCTTGACAAGGGCTTTATTCGCTCTAGTATGTCACCTTGGGGAGCGCCAGTGTTGTTTGTAAAGAAGAAGGATGGCACTCTCCGGTTATGCATTGATTATCGGCAATTGAATAAGGTGACAATAAAGAATAGATATCCATTGCCCCGTATTGATGATTTGTTTGATCAGTTGAGGGGTGCAGCTGTGTTCTCCAAAATTGACCTGAGATCAGGTTATTATCAACTGAAAGTACAAGAGCAGAGTATTGCTAAAACTGCCTTCAGAACCCACTATGGCCATTATGAGTTTTTGGTTATGCCATTCGGGTTAACTAATGCTCCGGCTGCTTTTATGGATCTGATGAACACTATCTTCAGACCATACCTCGACCAGTTTGTTGTGGTATTTATAGATGATATATTGGTCTATTCGAGGAATGCAAAAGAGCATGATAGACATCTGCGGATTGTACTGCAGACTTTGAGAGAGAAACAACTATATGCCAAATTGTCGAAGTGTGAATTTTGGCTGAAGGAGATATCTTTCTTGGGGCATGTAGTATCAGAAGAGGGCATCAAGGTAGATCCAAGTAAGATCAAGTGTCCTTAATTGGAAGCCACCGAAATGTCACGAGATTCGCGATTTTAGGGTTAATGGATACTACCGTCGATTTGTGAAGGATTCTCCATGTTGGCATCTCCATTGACCAAGGCTTAGAAAAGATGTGAAATTTCGTGGGCGGACAAATGCAGTGAGTTTTGATGAATTGAAGAGATGTTTGATGAAGCTCGATCCGACTTTACCTACTCGGGTAAAGAATATACGATTATATAGTGATGCTTATCACAATGGGTTTGGGCTGTGTATTGATGCAAGATCGAAATGTCATTGCCTATGCATCACGCCAGCTAAAACCGCATGAGAGAAATTATCCGACACATGACTTGGAGCTTGCAGCTATTGTGTTTGCTCTTAAGATCTGGAGGCACTATTTATATGGGGAAAAGTGTTACATCTATACAGATCATAAGAGTTTGAAGTATTTGGGCACCGAAGAGTGAATTTGAGACAGAGGAGATGGTTAGAGTTGATAAAGACTACGATTGTCCGATAAACTATCAGCCGAGGAAAGCTAATGTTGTGGTGGCGCCTTAAGTCGCAAGACTATGGCAAGTCTACAAGTTACTCCTTTGTCTTTGGTACATGAGTTGAGATCATTACATGCCGCTTTAGAGATTAATGATGATGGGCGCATAGCGGTTGCATGGCATGTACGGCCGGTGTTGATTGATCGGATCGAATGGCTGCGAGAATGATGAAAGGTATCGGTTGTTGGAAGAAGTCCGGCAGGGCAAGAAACCAGAGTTCTCAATCAGAGATGATGGTTTACTGCTACACTAGGGCAGAATGTGTGTTCCTAATAATGTTGATTTGAGGCAGATTATTTTGAAGGAAGCACATGAATCTCCTTTTGCCATGCACCCTGGTGGCATAAAAATGTATAGAGGGCTAAAGGAGCATTACTGGTGGATGGGTATGAAACGAGATGTGGCAGAGTTTGTATCCAAATGCCTAACTTGTCAGCAAGTGAAGGCAGAGCATCAAGTACCCGCTGGGTTATTACACCCACTACCAGTACCAAAGTGGAAATGGGAGAGAATAACGATGGATTTTGTGATGGGACTTTCGAGGACACAGAAGAGTCATGATGCGGTTTGGGTCATTATTGACAGACTGACTAAATCTGCTCATTTTCTGCCAGTTCGGATGGACTACAGTTTAGAAAGATTGGCCAAGTTATACATCGATGAGATTGTGAGACTGCATGGAGTGCCAGTATCCATCGTGTCAGACAGAGATCCTAGGTTCACTTCTAGATTCTGGGGTAGTCTTCAAAGAGCCCTAGGAACTAGATTGAACTTCAGTACTGCATTCTACCCACAGACAGATGGCCAGTCTGATAGGGTAATTCAGATCTTGGAGGACATGCTATGGGCTTGTGTGATTGAGTTTGAGGGTAGTTGGGATACACACTTGCCTTTGATTGAGTTTGCTTATAACAACAGCTACCAATCAAGCATTGGGATGCCTCCATATGAAGCTTTGTATAGCAGAAAATGTAGAACCCCATTATGTTGGGATGACATGGGTGAAAGAAAAATGATTGGACCCGAAATAGTTCAATAGACTGAAGAGAAAATCCGGGTGATCAGGGGTCGACTTAAGACTGCATCAGACCGTCAGAAGTCCTACATTGATTTGAAGAGAAGGGATATTGAGTATGCAGTGGGTGAGAAAGTTTTCCTCAAGGTTTCTCCTTGGAAGAGGATTATGAGATTCGGCAGGAAGGGGAAACTAAGTCCTCGTTTTATCGGGCCATATGAGGTATTGGAAAGAGTGGGTCCTTTGGCTTATCGTTTGGCACTACCTCCAGAGTTAGAGAAGATACATAACGTCTTCCATGTGTCTATGTTGAGGAGGTATCGATCAGACCCATCTCATTGAAGGAACGGAAGCGTGAAAAACACAAGATTATACCATTGAATTCAAAAATTTTCACCTAGGGTCACATGCACCATGCAAGATTTATTTTTATCTATTTGATTTCAATGATAAACAACATATTAAAACTTTTTTAATATGTTTTTGGATCTGTATTTGCCATTTAAGATTTTAAAATTAATCAGATTAATTTTAGAACCCTAGATTAAATAAAAAACGATTACACTAACCTCTTGATGTCTTTGCGTGTCTGCGCCTTTGAGATTCGTTTGGGACACGGATGTTGTCCCTCTAGCTTGTCCACACCAAGAACACCTATGGCAGCCCTTGAACAGCTTCTAAAGCCTTTTCTATTAATTAGAAATTCAAGTTACGCCTTTTAAGAGATTAGAGATGTAAACAGGACACTAGAAACAATTTCTAGCGTTCTTAATTCAAGAGATTGATGGCTAATCTCTTTGAATTGATGAGAGATGAAGAGAAATAGCTGGAGAGGCTCAAAGTGGCGTGACAATTGAGAGGAGAGGCTGCTGGTTATGTTTTCTTTTCATAACCACACTTAAATAGCTAGGTTAACACATTAAACCCTAGCCACATGTCACCTTTTGATTAGCTCTAGGTTTAAGTGACCCAATCACATTGTGCCAAGTGTCAAACCTATATTTAATCTTGATTTTAATCATCTTACATGATTAAAAAACATTTGGCAAGCTTATGTGTTATTCCATGTGTCACCATCTCATGGTGCCACGTGTCACACTGTGAAATGACCAAAATGCTCTCGTGTCTTAATTTTGAGTTCTTAACCCAAAATAATTATTTTCTTCTTCTAATTAATTTATATCAAATATAAATTAATTAATTAATCTCTATTAATTAATTTCTCATCAATTAAATTCATATTTAAACACTTTAAATATAAATTTAATTTATACTACACATCCAATAATCTAGATTTGGTTTCAAGTCATGCTAGGGACTTTGCAATTTAATTGCAAACCAAATCTATTTAATTAATCAATTAAACTCTTTAATTAATTAATTAAATCATATTTAAATAGGTGATAACTTGTGTATGTGTGTGACTTACTAGGCTCATCACTAATTGGCAATGAGACATGATATCAACTCTTAATATCAGAACTCTTTCTTACCATAAATGATTTCTCTAAATCATTTTATGAACCTCATAGACCATGGTTAACACCTAGCATAGCATGCCATGGCCACCCAATTAGTAATAAGATTTACCTTAAATGAACCTATAATTATATGTTACCATGCACTAGAATCTCTCTGTTACAAAATCCCAACTCAAGTGAGTCATGGTTTATGTCAAACTCCATTTGCTATGAATATTATGTTCTCTTTTAATTCCAGTTCTTGATTAAAAGATTTTCTCATCGAAACTCTTTTACGAATAAATCTATCTGTCTGGCCAGAACTTGAAACATCAAGAACAATTAAATGAACATAGGATTTTAACTCTATTTACTTAGAGGAACAGATTCCATCTTGATCAACACCTACCTCCATATATAACTAGCAGAAGCCAACACATGCCCATATACCCATACGTAGTACAAGTATGAAAGCAGATCAAACTCAAACTACCTATATACAAGATAATCGTGCTATCTCAGTCTAAAGATTATATGCCTCGATATGATTTATGACAAAACATTGACAAGAGTAAACTCCATGTGCTTGTCATAAGTGTCACAGTTCGGCCTACTTATCATTTATAAGTGCCTATCATATTTGTTATATGGCATGAGACTCACCATTCCATCTTATCTATATCTCATATAAATAACTTGGGAACAAATATGAATACAATCTTTCTGGATAAGTCATGTCCTTATTATGAAGTATCCTCGATTGTGAACCTATTTATGATACTTTGTGCTAGAAATATTGTCACTCATATTCTTAACAACTTAAGAATAATATTTCTAACAAAATATCAATGGACCTTTTCTATTACACATAAATATATTATGTAAACGGAAAAGTGAAAATGCCTTTTATTAATAAAAATATGTACAAGATACATACTAAATGATATGCTCTAGGGCATATTACTAACAATCTCCCACTAGCACTAGAGCCATTCATTACAATATCTTAGACCTATCTTCTCAAGATGTCGGTCTAACTGAGCTTGTGACAAATGCTTAGTGAATGGATCAGCGGGTTTTTCAGCTGATGTTATTTTTCTGCATGGCTATATCGCCTTGCCCAACTATATCTCTGATAATGTGGTAGTGCCTTTCTATGTGTTTGGATTTTGGGTGAGACCTTAGTTCCTTAGCCTGTATGACTGCTCCATTGTTGTCACAATGTAGTGGAACCGCGACTCAATGGAAGGAACTCATCGTAAGTTCATCACGAACTTCTTTATCCAAAAGCTTCCTTTGCGAGATCGATGCGACAATATACTCACCTACGTAGTGGAATCTGCAGTCGTGCTCTGTTTGGAACTCTTCCAACTGACTGCACCTCCATTACAAATGAACACATATCCAGAGGTAGACTTTCTATCATCGATATCTGATTGGAAATCAGAATCAGTATAACCATCCAATTGCAAGTCTCCACCTCCATAAATCAAGAATAAATCCTTAGTTCTTCTCAAGTACTTAAGGATATTCTCGATGACTATCCATATTCCAAACACGGATTGGATTGATACCGCTAGTCAAACTAACATATGCGATATCCGCCTAGTACACAACATTGCATACATTAAACTTCCAATAGCCAAGCATATGGAATCCAGCCATCTTATCTCTTTCTTGGTGTCTTTGGAGACATCTCTTTAGAAAGGTGGATACCATGTCTCACTGGTAACAATCCTCTCTTGGAATCAAGCATGTTAAACCTCTTTAACACCTTTTCCAAGTATAGACTTTGGGATAAACCAATTATTCTTTTGCTCTATCTCTATAGATGCGAATCCCAAGAATATAGGTTGCCTCCCTAAGTCTTTCATGGAGAATGTATTTGAAAACCATACCTTTATAGTCGTCAACATACGTATCATTACCCATCAACAAAGATGTCATCCACATATAAGACAAGGAAAGTGATAGCACTATCACTAACCTTCTTACATACACATGGCTCATCCTCATTTTTGATAAAACCAAAAGATTTAATGCCTTCATCCAAACGGATGTTCCAACTCCTCGAAGCTTGTTTCAACCCATAAATGGATCGCTTTAGCTTGCATACCTTGGAACCATCTTGGGATTCAAATCCCTTAGGTTGTTCCATGAAAATGTTTTCTTCAATGTATCCATTGAGAAAAGTCGCTTTGACATCCATCCGCCAAATCTCATAATCATAGTATGCATTATTGCTAATAAAATCCTAATTGATTTAAGCATGGCAACAAAGTAGAAAGTCTCCTCATAGTCTATTCCTTGCCTTTGGCGAAACCCTTTCGCTACTAGCCTTGCCTTATAGGTCTCTACCTTTCCATCGTAACCAATTTTCTTCTTGAAAACCCAGTTGTTCCCTATAGGTACAATACCTTCAGTGGGTCAACAAGATCCCAAACTTGATTCTTATACATGGAATCAATCTGATTTCATAGCATCAATCCATTTTGAAGAGTCTATATCCGATATAGCTTCTTCATAGGCAAGTGGATCATCTCCATGATCTACTTCTTCATGAGTAGACAACTCTTGTTCTTCTTCATGAAGAAAACCATATCTCACCGTGGGTGAGATACCCGGTTGTTCTACGAGGAACATTGTAGATGTTTCATCAATGGGTATAGGTTGACTAGATGGATCTATATCCATCGACTGCTGGTTGGTCGTAATTCTCCAATTCTAACTCTATTTACCTTCCTTTGCCTCCTTCTTGAACAAACCGTTGTTCAAGAAATGTGGCATCTCTACTTATCACAACCTTTTTGAAGTAGGCAAATAA
This sequence comes from Hevea brasiliensis, assembly GCF_030052815.1. Classification (NCBI taxonomy): domain Eukaryota; kingdom Viridiplantae; phylum Streptophyta; class Magnoliopsida; order Malpighiales; family Euphorbiaceae; genus Hevea; species Hevea brasiliensis. The sequence goes on along the minus strand of NW_026614594.1, from coordinate 158,374 downwards.
AAATAATATCCAAAACTATCTTTGATATCCAACAAATCGACCTCTTTCTGATCTGGTCTCCAATTTATCAGTGTTCAGCTTTTTGATATAAGCTGGACAACCCCAAATCTTAACATGCTTAAGACTTGGTTTTCTTCCATGCCATATCTCATAAGGTGTGGAAGAAAGCGATTTTGATGGAATCCTATTCGAATATACAAAGTGATTCTAATGCAAATCCCCAAAGGAGATTGGCATATCAAGATAGCTCATCATGCCACGTACCATATCCAATAGGGTACGATTTCTCCTTCAGATACACCATTTATTGTGGCGTTCCTGGAGGAGTCAGATGAGAAACAATGCCATGCTCTCTCAAGTATTCATCAAATTCAGTACTCAAATATTCACCTCCACGATCTGATCGAAGAGCTTTAATACTCTTTCTTGTTTGATTTTCTACTTCAGATTTAAATTCTTTGAACTTTTCGAAGGATTCATGTTTGTATTTCATCAAATACAAATACCCAAACCTTGATTTATCATTAGTAAAGGTAATAAAATAATGAAAGCCCCCTCTAGCCATTTCTTTAAACGGACCACATACATCACTATGTATTAGTTCCAAAATATTTTCAGCTCTTAGCCCTTGTCCAACAAAGGGTGATCTAGTCATTTTGCCTTGAAGGCAAGATTCACAAGTTGGAGTAGGCTCAGAACCCAATGAGGATAGAATCCCCATTTTCTCCAATTTTGCAATCCTATCTTCTGCAACATGACATAACCTTAAGTGCCAAATATATTTTGACCTTGAGTTGGTTTTCACCATGGCATTGCATTCTTTTAGATTGCCATACTCTGGCCAGTGGAAACACTTTCTTACTGGCAATGGAAACACTTTCCTGTTGGCAGTGGAAACACTTTCCTTTGCCTTTATCAGCTTTAGTCTTCCTTTTCTGTTTAGCTATTTTCTTGGAAGGACCAGGAATTTGAGGTTTCTTTTTCTTATTGCCCTTCTTCTTGTTGGACTTTCCAGCAGAAGAAAATGCAACCAAAGCTACCTCTTTTCCTTTATTGCCTGGCATATTCTTTTGGGCAATAACCAGCATGTTGAGTAAACCAGCTAAGGTGCATTCCTGTTTAGTCATATGGAAATTTGTCACAAAATTCCCAAAAGACTCAGGAAGGGACTGAAGGATCAAATCCGTCTGTAGTTGGAAATCCATGTTGAAGTCAAGATGTTCCAACTGCTCAATTAGCCGAATCATCTTATGGACATGATCCCCAACATTACATCCCTCGGACATCCTCATATGGAATAGGCGTCTAGATATCTCATACCTAGCATTCCTGCTGTGTTCACCATACAACTCTTGTAGGTGAAGGAGGATCTCACTCGCACTCTGCATGTTCTCATGTTGCTTCTGTAACTCATTACTCATGGAAGCAAACATGTAACACTTAGCTCTCATAACATGCTCCTTCCACTTGTCCAAAGTTTCATGTTCCTCTTGTGTGGCCTCTGGAGGTAAGGGACCAGGAACATTTGAATCTAGAACATATCCTATATGTTCAAGGTTCAAGACAAGTTTCAAATTTCTTAGCCAATCAGACAGTTTAGGTCCTGTCAACCTATTGCGATCAAGTATGCTTGCAAGGATATTGGATGGTGGTAGTTGTTCTGTGCTCATTATTATCAGAAAATTAATTGCAGAAATAACCAGATTAATTAGTAAATGTATCATGTAATTAACCAAATATGATTATGGTCTTTTAATCAAATTGGTCCTCCCACTAACTTAGCGAATCCTACACTTCCAAAGTAGAAAACGGAAATCCTAGTTGGATGGATTTCTAGTGGGTGATTGAATTCTTATAATTCTATTGATCATCCTCAGGTACATCCGTTATTGGAATTACAATAAACTATAAGTGAGCAACTCCTTGCCCATCACATCTCATGTGAGGTTCAATCCTTTACCTAGCCCCTAATGCTCAAAATCTCAGGTACATCCATTATTGACTTATCTTGCATTAGTTAAGTTGATCCCATTGAGCGATAATTATGCAAATAATTTTAATGTCCTCAGGTACATCCAATATTGGCCACTAAACCATTTACATATTTACAACATCTCATGCTTAACAATTATTCTTAAGAAAATCTCTTAAATTAATTGCATCTTATGCAACTATTTAAAATTTCTTAAAATAATTGCCCTAATGGAGGGCCTATGTTATAATTACTTTAATTATAACATTTCCAACTTAATCATTTGTTTGGAAGATTTTATGATCATTCTAATTACTATTAAGGTCTCACTTTGCACATTATCCATTTAGCATGCATATATCATATAATTGCATACATTCCCATACATCTTATGCATTCATGGATAAGCAGTAAATATGGTATGATCATGGACTTTCTAAGGGATTCAATTCGAGCCACCAAGAATTGAATCAGGGCATTCCTAGGTGCATTTCATTCATTCATTTTACAAGAGTTGCTGAAGGAGTACATAATCAACACTTGATATTGAATTCCTCCCACTGGTCCCACCAATGCTCTTGACCTCCTTGAACTTCTTGCAATCCAATATTACATAGTAATCCTTGGCATACCAAGGCGAATTTACAAGAACTTAAATAAATGAAATTACAACCCAAAAATATTACAAACTTAATAATACATGCCCAAAATAAATTAAAATAAATTAATTAATTTACAATCCCAAAGAAACATAAAAGAAATAAATCCAATCACATTGGTCTTTTATAGTCCATGATCATCCATCATTCATATCACTATTTAACAATTAAATAAAACATACATACTTAAATTAAATTGAATATCTCATATTCAACTTAAAAATCCAGATTTGAATATGATGCAAATAAATTTAAAAATTCAGATTTGAATCTCATTCAAACAAATTTAAAAATTCATATTTGAATCACATTCAAACAACTTCAAAAATTCAGATTTGAATCACATTCAAACATTTTTTAAAAAATCAGATTTGAATCCCATTCAAATATTTTTTAAAAAATCAGATCTGAATTTTATTGAATCAATTTTAAAAAATCAGATTTAAATATGATTCAAACAACTTTAAAAATTCAGATTTGAATCACATTCAAACAACTTTTAAAATTCAGATTTGAATCACATTCAAACAATTTTTAAAATTCTGATTTGAATCATAATTTAATTGTGTGATTAAAATAACTAATTAAACACTTTAATTAGTCAAAGAATAGGCCTTAGATCATACAACAATTGCAGAATTAAAAGCCAAACCTTGAACCACCCAAAGAACCATTGTTGCCGCCACCAATGGTGGCTTCACCATGTGTGCCGCCACACCTCATGATCCAACCAGCAATGAATCTCTTGATCTCATGATCAAACACACAATTAAATTATATAATCAACAATCTAAATGGCAAATATAGTGGCTCTGATACCAATTGAAGGAACGGAAGCGTGAAAAACACAAGATTATACCATTGAATTCAAAAATTTTCACCTAGGGTCACATGCACCATGCAAGATTTATTTTTATCTATTTGATTTCAATGATAAACAACATATTAAAACTTTTTAATATGTTTTTGGATCTGTATTTGCCATTTAAGATTTTAAAATTAATCAGATTAATTTTAGAACCCTAGAATAAATCAAGAACGATTAAACTAACCTCTTGATGTGTCGCAAAGATGCGCCTTTGAGATTCGTCTTGAGGACACGGATGTTGTACCTCTAGCTTGTCCACACCAAGAACACCTATGGCAGCCCTTGAACAGCTTCTAAAGCCTTTTCTATTAATTAGAAATTCAAGTTCTGCCTTTTAAGAGATTAGAGATGTAAACAGGACACTAGAAACAATTTCTAGCGTTCTTAATTCAAGAGATTGATGGCTAATCTCTTTGAATTGATGAGAGATGAAGAGAAATAGCTGGAGAGGCTCAAAGTGGCGTGACAATTGAGAGGAGAGGCTGCTGGTTATGTTTTCTTTTCATAACCACACTTAAATAGCTAGGTTAACACATTAAACCCTAGCCACATGTCACCTTTTGATTAGCTCTAGGTTTAAGTGACCCAATCACATTGTGCCAAGTGTCAAACCTATATTTAATCTTGATTTTAATCATCTTACATGATTAAAAAACATTTGGCAAGCTTATGAGTTATTCCATGTGTCACCATCTCATGGTGCCACGTGTCACACTGTGAAATGACCAAAATGCCCCTGTGTCTTAATTTTGAGTTCTTAACCCAAAATAATTATTTTCTTCTTCTAATTAATTTATATCAAATATAAATTAATTAATTAATCTCTATTAATTAATTTCTCATCAATTAAATTCATATTTAAACACTTTAAATATAAATTTAATTTATACTACACATCCAATAATCTAGATTTGGTTTCAAGTCATGCTAGGGACTTTGCAATTTAATTGCAAACCAAATCTATTTAATTAATCAATTAAACTCTTTAATTAATTAATTAAATCATATTTAAATAGGTGATAACTTGTGTATGTGTGTGACTTACTAGGCTCATCACTAATTGGCAATGAGACATGATATCAACTCTTAATATCATCAGAACTCTTTCTTACCATAAATGATTTCTCTAAATCATTTTATGAACCTCATAGACCATGGTTAACACCTAGCATAGCATGCCATGGCCACCCAATTAGTAATAAGATTTACCTTAAATGAACCTATAATCATATGTTACCATGCACTAGAATCTCTCTGTTACAAAATCCCAACTCAAGCCGGAGTCATGGTTTATGTCAAACTCCATTTGCTATGAATATTATGTTCTCTTTTAATTCCAGTTCTTGATTAAAAGATTTTCTCATCGAAACTCTTTTACGAATAAATCTATCTGTCTGGCCAGAACTTGAAACATCAAGAACAATTAAATGAACATAGGATTTTAACTCTATTTACTTAGAGGCAGATTCCATCTTGATCAACACCTACCTCCATATATAACTAGCAGGAGCCAACACATGCCCATATACCCATACATAGTACAAGTATGAAAGCAAGATCAAACTCAAACTACCTATATACAAGATATTTGTGCTATCTCAGTCTAAAGATTATATGCGATATGATTTATGACAAAACATTGACAAGAGTAAACTCCATGTGCTTGTCATAAGTGTCACATTCGACCTACTTATCATTTATAAGTGCCTATCATATTTGTTATATGGCATGAGACTCACCATTCCATCTTATCTATATCTCATATAAATAACTTGGGAACAAATATGAATACAATCTTTCTGGATAAGTCATGTCCTTATTATGAAGTATCCTCGATTGTGAACCTATTTATGATACTTTGTGCTAGAAATATTGTCACTCATATTCTTAACAACTTAAGAATAATATTTCTAACAAAATATCAATGGACCTTTTCTATTACACATAAATATATTATGTAAACGGAAAAGTGAAAATGCCTTTTATTAATAAAAATATGTACAAGATACATACTAAATGATATGCTCTAGGGCATATTACTAACACTCATGTACTACCAGTAGAAGAAATTGAAGTAAATCCAGACCTCACATATGAGGAAGAACCCATAAAGATTCTGGCTTATGAGGTGAAGCAGCTACGGAACAAGCGGATCTGGTTGGTAAAAGTCTTTGTGGAACCATCATTCGGGCCAGGAGGCTACTTGGGAACGAGAAGAGGACATGAGGAGACAGCACCCACAGCTGTTCAGAGGTTGATACCAGGTAAAATTTCGAGACGAAATTTATTTTAAGGGGGGGAGAATTGTAACACCCCGTTTGCATAGCCTGGTAGATTTCACTGTTCCAGTGACCGGTGTCGGTCCGGACAGTTAAGGGGATTAGAGCCACACTTAAGACAACTTGAGAAGCCATAAACACAAATAATTAGTAATATTTAATTAGTTAACTATAAATAAGAAAAACAGAACATAAGAGGTTAAGCAATGAGAGTCACGAGATGAGTGACTTCCTGAAGCATCACAAGTCATTTTAAACTCAAATTTGAACCGTAAAGTGACGCCTGCGGTCCTTAGGACCCTTATGAACACAATGGAAAAGAAAATCACGAAAAAGAACTGTTAAGCGGTCAAATAATTAGGTCGAGGCGGAAGAAATATGGAATTACTTGCCAAGGGATGAACGTGAGGGCAATTTGGTCAATTGACCCAGGCGACTCTGACCTAATCACAAATAAAATCGGAGAAAAGAAAATTTCGGAGTCGAAAATTAAATTAAAGAACTAATAGAAAAAAAAGGGAAAAATGAAAAAGAAAGGAAAAGTTGTTACATCATACAAGGGGTCCCATCATGACATCATAAATGAATTTAAATTATTGTAAATTTTGACCAAGTAAACTTAAGAGATAATTATTCATAAAATACACAAAAAAAAAACAAAGAAAATTCAGACCTCCTTCCCCAAAAGTTTCGCCTACTCTTCCCTCTCCCATAAACCACCATTGTTACACTAAAGAAGCTTGAATCCAAGCTTTCTTTCAACCATTTAAACCTATTTTGACCCTAACTTGACTTATTAGAACCTGATTTAGTTACTTGAGAAGAAGTTTAATCACAAAAGAAAGAAGAAAAGAAGAGGAAAAATTGAAGATTTAGAATCCAAAGCAAAGGTTAGTGTGCTAACTTTCAATTTTCTACTTCAAATGCATGTTTAGGTATTTAAGTGAGCTTAGAACTTGATTAAATGAAACAAATATGGGGAAGGACCATTGCTGAAATTTTGGCCTGGTTGAAGGGAGTATGAATTGCATGAATTAAATGAGTTTGTATGAGTTAGGAAACCTTACTTAGTTGAATGATTAACATTAAAACCATTAAAAGTAGTTAAATGCATGAAATTGATTAGTTAGGGTTTTGAATGCTAGGGTTTGTGAACCAAATTTTGGAGAAATGTAAAAATGATGACTTTGGTCTATTGTGAGATGAAAAATGGTCAATAATGACCAAAAGAGATGTGTGGGAATTGTTGGAATGAAAACCAAATTTGTAGGTCAAATGGTCATGCTGCTAGCAGCATGACCAAACCAACTTTGAAGGACCAAAACGGAAATTTTACACGTCCAATTGATATACCACCAATTGGGGATGAAAATAGACATAAAATAGCACAATTTTCATTAAGGAACCATGGCCAAAAACTGACTAAAACTTGGTGAACCAATTGACCAAAGTGAAATGAGAGCAGGCTGCCACTGCACCAAACTGACCAAATGAACAGTAACTGTTCATTTGGTCATAATTCGAGCTAGGCATGTCAAATTGACCTGAAATTTTACCAGCAATTAGATAAGATATAGATCTAAAACTTTCATGAAGAACACCACCCCAAATTATGCCATTAACCCATTCAAATTATTGAGCAAAGTTGAGTTACTGTACCTGCGATTCTGTAGAATTCCATTTGAGCAGTAATGTTTGAAGGGCTATAACTCTCTCTAGGAAACTCGGATTTAGGTGATTCTTAAACCGATGGAAACCTAAGACATATTATAACATTTCATATGAAGAAAGTTAGACCAAATTATGAACTTAACTTGATCAAATTACTGAACAAAGTTGGACCAAAAATCTGCCAGAACCAAAATCTCAGCATGAGCGATTGCGTGAACAGTAACTGTATTTTGGCTATAACTTGAGCTACAAAACTCCGATTGGGGTGATCCAAAAATGAGAATATACTTAAGACAATAAGGAACATTTTCTATGAAGGAAGTTTTGCCAAATTCCAACAGTAGATTGACCAATGGAACAGTGCAATTTCGGAGCACCAAAATCGAAAATTGGCAATTTTGCCAAAATGACTTAAGCTTTGAGAAAATGACCAAAACCAACAAGTTTAATGGCCAAAATGTGGTATGTGGGTGAAGTTGGAGTTCCCATACCTATTAAGCCTTAAAAAGTCAACAATTTGACTTGAATAGTGTAGTGAATAGTAACCCGAAACACAAAAATTTCAAGAACGTCGAAATTAGCACGTTAGAGCTAGGTATAAGTGAAGTTAAATTTATTTTTGGATTTATGTTAAATTATGGTACTGAAACACTATAAAATTGTGTGTTTCAGTGGAAAAGAATACCGGGACAGAACCCGAGGAGTCGAGTTAAGGCCAAAAGGCGACTCATTTTAGGTTTGTGCACAACACTACTATGCCTTAAAAGTTATTGATAAAGTGAATGAAATATGCATTTTTACTCTTACTTTGAATTGTTGAAAGTTTATTGTGATCTTATTCAGGATGTTTGATTTAAATTGTGAAAGTTATTGTATATATTTGAAATGGCAATGTTTAGCAAATTGTTAAGATAAGTTTTGAAACCACAGTGTCATGACCACATATTTGAACACCTCACCAGCACGACTAGTGAGGATAATTAGTTTCGAATTTTGATTCCTTCTCTGGAGAAGTGTTGAGGTGTGCCAGTAGAAGAGGATGTGAATGGATATCCATATATTTGAGCTAGCTAGCCTTGTGATGTGATTTCTCTTTAGCCTCTGGCTTTTGAGATTCTATTTGTTTCGAATGGCATGATTTAACTGTGGGTTTTATGAAATGTGTTTTGATACTTCGAAATGAACGTGGTTTGCATTAAAATCTCATAATTTATGTTTTGTGTTTAATGCTCATGTTTAGTCAAATTTTTGAATAAATGTGATTTTATTTTTGTATAAAGATTATTTTAGTATGTTGTGCACTACTGAGTCCTAGTACTCAGCGATAGCTTTTATTGCTATCGCAGATACAGAGACTAGAGGAGCAGCAGACTGAGCTGCTAAATATTGAAGATTATTCAGCCTAAAGTCTTCGAGTATAATTTATACCCTAATTGTAAATATTTCTTTTGATGTATATATATTGCACATAAATGTATGGACATGTAAAAAAAATGGGTCTTGAGCAGTTGTATAAAATTTGTATAAAGTTGTAATATATATTATAGTTTGAAATTCTCTTAATGTAAATTTTGTAATGATCTATTCAAATTGTTTTGTTTCTAATGAAATATGAATGGAACTATTTTATTTAATTTGAAAGAAATGGATTGTTAGTATTTTGATGATCATTGGATACTGGATTTGAAATTGAAAGTTGATAAATGTGTTGAGAAATTGTTTGAGATTGAGTTTGAAATTGAAGCTGTTGTTGAGAAAAATTTTAGAAGTGCTTTTTACAGGTATTTGAAGAACTGTTTTCTTAAAATACAGAGGGAACTCTGTCAAAACTTTTATAAAATTTGCGGAAAAATAAAATGGGCTAAAATTTCCAACTAGCTTTCAACTTAATTACATGTTTAAAATACTTAGTAGAAATGCTCACCACTTATCAAAAATAAGAAAATTGTTTTAAAATCCCTTGTAGGGTACTTAATGAGTTATCGGTAGGTGAAGTTCGGTAGTTCATTAGGTATTCTACGGGATCATATTATGCCTTACAAAGGGGTAAGGTGTGACATGTGATGTATTATTTTTTAAGGTGTCCAGTGTATATATTATAATTACCTATTCCCTTCATTTATACATTAAAATTTAATTAAATATAAAATATACAAATTCAATTTAAATTTTTAAGTTAATAGATTAATTTGATTTGCTTTAAATTTAGCGTATTTATATTTTATAATTTACTTTTTTTAGAAAACTAGAATATTATTAATTAAAGAAGGTAAAAATTTTAAAATGTATTTACTATAATTTTATTTTAGCCGTTAATTAATAATGGATCCCACAAAAATCTCATCATAATCAATGGTCAAAATTTAATTAGTTGTATAAAATAATTCTCGAAAAAAAGTTGTCCAACAAAAGAGTATTATAATAAAAGTAACATCCTAAATTTTAGGAATAGCATATAAATAGGCTAATAAGTCAACCACCATATCTTCTTGGTCCTTCGGGATTCCATATCATATAGTATGAGTATGGGTGAGAGAGTTATATAAGACTAAAGATTCTATTAAAATTGTTATAGTTTTAACAGCAGTACTATAACACCTCTTACCCGTCTACAGTGTAGCCGAGCAAGACATACCACACAGTGTTCCAGAGTACCATATCTTATCTTATTTTAATTTACAGTTCGTAATTTATTGATTAAAAGGCTTTTGAGTGAAATTCATAACATTTATGTCATTTATTGAAATTTTAATTAATTCAAATTTTCGTAAATTTTACAGAAAATCCGACAAAGTACAGGCTATAAATTAAAAAAATAGCTCTTCGGAACCTCTTAAAAACACTCCCAATATGTTCATCATATTCTCAACTCCAATAACCATCAATAAAATTTTCATAATTCTCAATGGTTCAACACAATTTCATACATCTCATTCATTTCATAATCAAACTTAATTTCATGGAGAAATACTCAAAATGTTATTTATTAACAAAGTTTACAACTAATTACACCAGTTTATAATGTACATAGAAAAATAATAATCTAGTTACAAAATCCAAAATATAAAATATCTAATAAAGCCTAGTGGCCCTACCAAAATGCACAGTAGTGGAGGTGACTCTAGACTCGATGCAGATCTGAATGCTCACCCAGTCTGAGGTTTGCTAGGCTCCCGCTAGGTATCTCCAGTACCTACACGTAGCAAAAAGTAACGCGCTAAACAATACAGCCTAGTGTGCCAATATAAAATAAAAATAAACTAAAATAATTGAATATGCAGAGATTGTAGTATTATTTTATGTAGACTGAATTCTTAGTAATTAGTTGAAATATTATTCATTTAGTACTTTTTATATTCATTATTTGGTTATAATTTATTAAGACTTATATATAAATATTTTTTTTGTTGCCCAAGTAAATGATACCAGTGACTGGACTAGATAAATAGGTAAACTAGCATTGAGTACCAAGTACCTCAGACCATCACCCCATCGGTCACAAAGTGTCTATCAGGTATGCAACAGAACGGCTAACAAGCCATAACAACATCGGGCACAAGGCCAAGTGTGTCAAGCATAGCAAAATGGCCATAGGCCATAATATCATAAAATGACATAAAATATCACAAATCACGGAACGACATAAAGCTATATAAAGTACTGCTATCGAAACACTATTGGCATGCCAACCTATCCAAACCAATCATTCTATGCATACTAGGGCATGTTTATAAAGTTAGTTATTTATTTCTTTACATTTTATGTTTATTGGTTACTATTCATGCACAAATATTGACTTTTTCATACATAATAGATATATTAGTTCTAATTACACCAAAATCCCACATTTTGAATTTTACACTTATTGGCATCAATTGCCAATCTCAATTCAAAGTTCATTAAAAGTTATTTCAAATTTTCAAATTTCATGGCTAATGTTTACTGTTCTATTGGATCAATCTACAGTGGGATTTTTGCTAAACTTCCTTCATCAAAGTTGTTCCTTAATGTGTCTTCTTTAATTTTATTTTTGAATCACTACATTTGGAGTTTTGTAGCTCAAGTTATGGTATTTTTACCATAACTGGTCAGATTGGTTCATTGTCCAGATTTTCTAGGCAGGATTTGGTTTTGACAGTTTTGGTGTCCTGAATTTTGCTAGCAATTTGAATTGGTTATTGTTAGAATTTGAGTTTGTGTTCTCCATGAAAGTTGTTCTAAATTGGCTAAGCTTTCCATTGTCATAAAAATCAAGTCATTTGGACCTTTCTACACTGAGTTATAACTATTTGAACAAACACTATTCATTTAGTCATTTTCCAAGGCCAATATGTTGGTTACCCAAATTAAGGTAATTTTTGGGTCAACATAAGTTAGTTTTATGAGCAGGGTTCCTTCATAAAAAATGTGGCTTAAGATCTTAAATGTCATCACCAATTGGTCTCACACCAATTGGAGCAACATAGCTCAAGTTATAACTACAGAAACACACTAAAGTCAAAGGGTCCAGAATCCCAACAACAAAGCAGCATACCACTTTCAATTTCAATGCCACAATTGTTTCCAATTTAAGGTCAAACTTCATCAAATGGTCACTAATTGACCATTAGAACATCAATTTACCATCAATTCAACAAAATCCTAATTTGCCCCAAACCCTAATTCCCAAAGTTTTCATTGTGCTAACACATTCACAAATTAATGTTCTAACTTAAGCATACTTATCAAACTCATTACCAATCATGTTAATTTAATTGAAATTTCATATAATCCTGACCTATATCATGGCTGCAAAAAATTGAAGTATGTCCTATCATACATATTTTTGTTTAATTTGCACAAATCCTAACTCAATTCACAGTCCTAACAAGGAATTTAAAGAGAGAGAAGGAGAAATGGACACTAACCTCAATTGGAGTTTTCTCAACTTCCCAATTCTTCATTTTCTTGGTTTTTCTTAGCAGCCAAACACTTTCCCAAGGGTAGAAAACAAGTTTTAATGAAGGAAACTAAGGGTATTATGGTGAGAAATCAAGGAATGAAGAAGAGAGATGAAAGAAATTTCTATGGGGGGAGAGAGAGTGATTTTCGGCCATGGGAAGAGAAGAATGAAGAAGAAGCTGATTTTAGTTATTTCATCCTCTTTAATTATTTTATGTAAGTTTGTTAAGTTTTGATTGGTGGAAAAATTTTAATTGCGTTATGCTTACTCAAGCATGATGTCATAATTGAATTTTATTTCATTTTGTTTTCTTCCTTCTCCTACTCATTTTTAATTAATTTTTTATCAATATTAATTCACATTTTACGTCATAGAATTCACTTACTTTATTGGACAAGTTGGCAAAAAATTATCTCTAAAGGTGAAATGACTAAAATACCCTTCGTTTAGCTTATTAAACTAAAATTGTCTGTACCGATTGTTTTAATTTTCCTTATGTTTTGTTAGCAACCTATTGTCATTGAAACCTCAATAATTCTTTGCTGGAGTCCCAAAAATTATTTTACAGGATTTTTCCATGGGTATCTGATCGATAACTATTTTCTGATCGCTTCCCGTTAGGTCACCCATCACTGGAGCACCGGCTCATTTAACCTTGTTGTATTTTATTTCTAAAATTTTTTCTTAATTTTTCTTACTATTATTTAGATTATTTGTGACTCCTCACTTTAGTCTAAATGTAGTTCCATACATTCTAACTGTCCGGACTAACATTAGTCCCTAGAATAGTAGAATGTACGGATTTGCTAAAGTGAGAGCGTTACAGGTACAATCCTATCCCTAACTCGGGTGCGTGTGTTTTGTCCTTCTACAGAAAAAAAAAAAAAACTGCTTGAGTGAAAACAAGGGAGAGGTGAGAGTCCACGGTGTGGCCCCGGTTGAGGTCCACGAGTGAGTTGGGCGTGTCCAGGAGCTAGTCCTTCGGAATTCCACATCATATTGGTGAGAGTGTGCATGAGTAGGTTATATAGAATTAAGGACTCTATTAAAATTGTAGTAGTTTAATGGTGGTCCAGTCATGTCCCTAACCCAGGTGCGTGTGTTCTTTTCTTTGACAGAAAAAGCCACCATATCTACTTGACTTCTATCCTATCTAAGTGAGTATTGATATAATTTGTAAAAGATTATAAATTTAATTCCTTTTATATGTTTTTAATCCTTTTACTCTTTCCTTATTACCTTCTCCATATATTTATTGATAGACAAGACAAAAATATCATTCATTATCTATACCATTTATAAAAAATACCATTAAAAATATTTTTAGTGACAGTTCATCACTAATAAGATAGTTTAGCAATAATTAATGTGTCAATAATCGGTTTAGCGATGAAAAAGTTTGTTACTAATATATTTAGTGATAGATGATTTATTAAAGACAGTAAATACGTTGCTAATACTTTTCACAACTGATATAACTCTCCAAAATAATTATAATTAATCAAGTAATTCAGATTTTTGAATAACTCATAGCCTAATCATATTTAATGGTCGGATAGCTCATGAGTCTAATCATATTTAATGGTACAACCATGAGATTTGTTTAGTCGGTTTAACCACTGTGTGCTCCACTCAATAAAAAAGAAAGAATTTTTATTAAAGATAAGCAATATTAGTGGTATTACCAAATATAATAATTTCTATAATTATGCACTATAAATAGAAATATAATTATATAATTATTCTAACTAATAATATTCATATAATTACATAGTTAACTTACCATAACCAACCATTGTCTATATATTATATAAAAAGATCAGTTCATCTATGAAGGTGGGTTCTTCTCTTTAATTAATTGGATACACTATTCTCTTATATCAGCTCTAACTTGAACGTATAAGGTCCTCACTGGGTCCATACCCAATGGGCCCTTAACTCATTTATTTTTTGTTTTGCATGTCCAGACTACAAGAAATTTCCATGGACCACAATAGAAACAATAAGCTCATCTATATTATTTTGTCACTGATAACTTTTAGCAATGACATTTCCATTTACATCCCTAAATAATTTTAATTTTTAATGTTAGTATAGTTAACAAAAATTAAAATTTTAACATTATTTTAATAATAATACTATATATTTCAAAAATCTCATTATAATTCATAATATAGTAATTCTATAATCATAAAAGTAATATTAATTAATTAAATTTTATTTAATTTACTATAACAAAATTAATAAAAAAAGCCTTAAATACCAAATTTCACCTCTACTAATTTGTTTTTTAATTATTACATTTCAATGATTATAATATGTAAATTCAGAAAACGTAAATAAATGAGAAGATTGTTATTTTTTTTTTATTTTATCCTTTATTCTATATAGAGATAGTAGTTTTAATTAATTGGTATGGTTTTTTTGATTTAGTTAGGAATTTTCTGAAAACTGTGCACAATAAAAAATGATTAATTTGATAATTAAATAGAATAAAAAACATGCAATTGTACGGAATGTTCACAATTTTTAGGTAAAGTAAATAGTTTTCTGTCCATAATAGAAATAGATGAATTTAAACACTGTTAATTTCTGTTAACTTTGGTGCTATAAGGTTAATTGGACTAAAAAAAGTTTAAGGTACAATTTGATTATTGAATAATAATTCAGGGAGCAAAATGAGATATTGACCTAATTCATAATTATAAGTTCACTGTCATTATTGAATCTCTCATGGTTCGTTTCGTTATTTTCTATTAAGCCGTCCAAGTTTTTTTTTTTTTTGAAAGCCCTCAACTTTTATTGTTAGTCAACATTAAACTTTTTATACGGTAGTTAAATGCGTGTAGAGCACACTATTAAAAGCGCATGAGCAGAAAAAATAAAAATATAAAAACCATTTCATTTTAGATGAGTCTTTTTTTTCTTTTTTAATTAGTCACGGTTGAATTTAAAATAAAATTTAACTTAATTTAATTTAATTTCTAATTAAAATCATTTTTTTTAAAAGACTATGAATAGCCAAAAAAATTGAGAAAGCATGTATTATGAGAAAAATTCTTGCTTATCTTGTGAGATAATCACTTTTTTCATTCCTATGTTATGCAATAATTAACATTTAAATGGTTTTATTTAAAAAAAAAACAAAATCATTTCTTAATTTTGATTTCATCACATTTTCATTATTCCGTCTATTTTTTCTTCAAATTTTCTATTAATTATATAGACTTTCATTCCTTATTTTTTACTATTATTAATATTTTTGTCAATCAACTTTTCATTTCTTGACAAACAGTTAAATTGACAAAAATAAACAAAAGGACTACATAGCCAGAGTGAATGATAAAAAAAAAAAAAAAAAAAAAAAAAAAAACAAATTGCATGAGCTTGCCATTTGGTTTAATTTTTATTTAGCTAAATTTGGTGGTGACAATTATCAATATACAAGAAAAGCTTTAATCCAAAGGTACTATCTGTTAATAGAGATAAGCAAGAATCTCCATCGAAAAGCTGTGAGGATGGCTGAAAACAATGATGCAAGACAAAAAATGTTGTCATTTTGCGTCTTGAGCGAGTTAAGACGGAGAAGGAACGCCGTTAAAGAAAAATAAAAAAAAAACAAAAATTTGAAGCAATGTCTCCAGACAGTTATTTTTTTTTATATATACACAATGCCCCTATCTTTGATTATATTTACAAAATGCCCAAATTCTCCACTGTTCTAAGAACAATGAAATTAGAGGTTTAATTTTATTATATTATATGTATAGTCAAAGATTGTGGTCACTGAGGGTTTGTTTGTTTCGCTTAAAATAATTTATATATAAAAATATTATAATTAAATAAAAAATATTTTTAAAAAATATTTTTTTATTTAATTATAATATTAAATTAATAACATGTGTTTATTTTATGTATATATAAGTATTTTCATAATTTAATAATATTATCAAAATCTAAAAAATAAAAATAACTTGACTTTTTTTTTAAAGAGAAAATCATTTTCCTTAAAATTACTTAATTTTTTTTAATTAAAAAAATAATTTTTATTAATTAATTTTTTTAAGTATCTCAAATGCTAAAAAATATTTCTTATGAGACAAACGGAGTCTTAAAAGACAACTCTTTTTATCTCATTTTTTAAATTATTAAAAATTGAAACTTTAATTTTAAAATATTTCAATAAGAAAAAATGATTTAAAGATTTTGTATATATAGTTACAAATACAAATGAAAAATATCATCATTAAAACATTATCGTTTAATAAATGAAAATAGAATTCATATGATATAAAATTATATTTATAATTTAGTATTTAAAATTAGAAATCGTATAGTATAAATATTGTTGAAAATATAAGAATATGAAAATCTAAACATATAAAATAATTTGTCAATATTATAAATGAATTACATTAATATAATTTTTAAAAAATATAAATAATTTATTAACAAAATTTATTTAAAATTTAAAATTAAATGATATATATCTTTATATTCTTTATTAAATACAAAATTATATCATTTACTATTAAAAGAAGATATTCTATTATTACATTTTTATAAAATTTGAATATTTATAAAAAAAATGATAAATAATTATTTTAAAAATGAAAATTTAATTTCATTTTGATAGGTAGATAATATTGAAAATTTTAATATAAATTTAAATTATTTAAACATAATTAATTAAGATTTTATCGATAATAAAATTTTATAGTATAATTTTAAAATGATAAAATATAACAATTAAATATTAAATTATATTGTTTAAAATAAATAAATAATTCACACAACATACAAAGAAAATAAATAAATTATTATTATAGCATAATTAAAAAAAATTAAAAATTAATTTAACCTAGGATTTACGAACGCAAAGAAGCTGGGAGTTAGAAAAATATAGCCTTCATTTAGCAAATCCATTCTCACGTCGAATATGAAAAAGTATATGAGCATAGCTTATATTAGATTCAGATCTTCATAAAATTATTATGATTTTATTAAAAAATATATTTTATTATTAAGTTAATGTATATATCTTTTTATATATTAAAAAAAATAGCGATTGTCGTATTTCTAAAATTATTATATGAAATTAAAATAAATGATTTTATTAAAAAATATATTTTATTATTAAGCTAATGTATATATCCTTTTATATATTAAAAAAATAGTGATGGTCGCATTTCTAAAATTATTATATGAAATTAAAATAAATGATTTTATTAAATTAATTTAAATTATTAAGTCTTGGGTTCCTGCTTTAAATTATGAATTTAAATTTCATAGAATTAAATAAAAAAAGTATTTAATAAACCCAAATTCTTTAACCCCGATTGGAAAAATTATAATTTTACAAGAATTTAATTTTATATTCTTTGTCAATTCTATTTTTAAAATAAAAAATTCTATTTTTTTAATTTAAAAAATTATTAAAAAAATAAAGAATGATTATCAAAAATTCAATTGAGTTTTTTTTAATAATTTATTTTAAAAAAATTTAAATATTAAAATAATTATAATTTATTTTTATTAAATTCATTTTCTTATAAAGCTCACATTTTTTACAGGAACTAATTTTTTTTTTTTTTTTCAAATACACGAACTAAACGTGAGGTTGATGAAGAGGTTGTTCATTTTCGATATGATATAACGTTATAGGTTGCGTCAGTCATAGGCATTATGACCTTCTGGAATACTCCACCGTGAATCACGTTGAATGCACTTCTCCATCAATTTATTTTTCTTTATTAAATAATTATCTTTTAAATAAAAATAGGAAGATTTACAATTCCGCCTTTAAAATTTATTCAATATTATACTTTAATTTTTAAATTTTAAAAAATTAATTTTTTATTATCTAAATTTTATAATATATTATATTTTTATATTTAAATTTTAAAAAATTAATTATTTAGTATCTAAATTATACATTTTATTATATTTTAATCTCTATAATTTTAATATATCAAATAATTTAATCATTCTATGAATGAATGAAATTATTGTAAATACTAAAATTGTATAGACTAATCTATTCTATTTATTTAAACTAAATAGATTAAATAATTAATTTCTTAAAATTTAAGTATTAAAATATAATATAGTATAATCTTAAAAATAAATAATTAATTTTTTTTAAATTTAAAAATTAAACTATAATATAAAACAAAATACAGAAATCAAATTATAAATTTTTCATAAAAATAACTTATAAATTATTTTATATTTTTATATATGTATATAATTTTTTTTTATTGTAGTAAAGACAAACATACACACTGGAGTATAGAAATTATTGTATCAATACTCACACTCAAATAATTACTGATTGAGAGAAACCTTAGTACATACCTATAAACTCACGCACATACTCATAAAGTTATGGGCTTATATTTTTAAATTTAAAGAGTTACTTTTTATTGTGAATGTTCGATAAATATTTTTTAGTACATAAGTGTATTGTAAATTTATTAAAATAACCATATAGAATATAAAAAGTGACTATTTTTTCTTTTTTTAATTTAAAAAAATGCAAAAAAATGCTAAAGTCTAATTTTTTTTAGTTTAAAAAAACTTATATAATATATAAAATTTAAATTGAGCCAATAAATTTTAATTTAAAGAAAATGAAAATCACTTTCTTGACACTAAAAAAATTAGAGATGAAAACTTTTAATGGATGAGATGACATGGTAAAGATCTCTTCTCCCTTGATCAATAATTTTGAATTTGAGTTTGATTAAGGAATACATTTATAATATGGGAGGGAGTACTTTATTTTTTTTTATGGACATATTCGGTGTGAATTTAAATTAATTGAACAAATAAATTTCAAACACTTAATAATTTTTACCCAAAAAAAAAAAATTAGGCATGTGGCCCATCTTTTGAAAACGAGAGAAAAACAATGTGTATGGCTTGAGATGTTCCTCGGATGAAATATCTTTGCCCAAATACACACGTGTGCATATTTGAATTTGATGGTTTTCATCAATCACACACTTAATTCTGCAAATTTTATAATAATTCACGTCCGAAGATCTTGCAAAGATGCCGACATCAAACTTAACCTAATTAAATATTTTTATTATTAACTAAAATTAAAATAAAATATCATTTTACATTCTATTTTCTTCCTCTTTTTTCAAGTCTCTTGTAACTTCAAATTAATTAAATAAAATAAAAATAACTTTAAATAACACAAATTTTATGTTTGTTCTTAAAAAAAAAATTCACTTTTCTTATATGAGGTTTTATGACTTCAACTCTTAAAAGATACAATGATCCTTTGAATTTATTCTGTTGAAGAAATTGAATAAAATAGTATAAAAAGTTTATATGAATAAAGTATTGAAGATGAGTGATGTGTTTGATATTTGCTAAATGAGAATAAAAGAAGAAAATTTTTGAAATTGAATAGAAAAAGGAAAAGTTGAATTTTTTGTATGAAAAGTTATTACATGCATAAGGTGTCCATTAGATAATGCTCTAATAGATATTTAATTAAAATTATTTTTTAAATTTAAGAATAATAAATTCATGTTTTAAGAGAGAGAGAGCATGTGCTTAAAAAGTACATAATAATATCATTTTTTGGGTATCCTTTAAGAATTGTTAATAATAGTCATCTCTTAAACGGTTAATTATTAAATGTATCGAGAATAATAAAAAATAATATTTTTTTTTCATAGAAAAATATTCTTCCTACAATATTAAAATTGAATTTCATATAATTATAAGAGAAAATATATATGTACCAAATATACTCAATAATTTATTTTTAAAACTAAATTCTATTTTTTTAATAAAAATGACTAAATATTACAAATATCTTCTTATAATCAACCTCACTTTCTCCATCTCTTTTGATACCGACAAATGCATCCTATCTCTACACGCGTTTGCCATCTGAGCTCCATAGTGTGCATAACGACTAGCAAGTTGTATGTAACACTCTAATTTTAAAATAAATAACTTATAAAAAATTTTATTTTATTAATATATTAAAAAGATCTATACATATATTAATAATTTAAAATTTTATTTAAATATTTTTATATTATTATTTTTATTATTATTATTATTATTTAAAAAAAAGGAAAGGTTCTGGAATCCTTTAGACCACGTGATACACATTCTCCTCTCTCATCTCTCTAGTTGTGCTCAACCCTCCCAATTACTTTTCTCCCTCACCCCTCCCCTCCCTTCCCCTTCCTTATTGCCTTTTTATGGGCAAGCCAACCACCACCAACGCCATCAAACAATGCAATAGCGGTGATGATGTGAGTATAAGGCGGTAACAAGGCAATGATGACGTAAAGAAGAGAAAAGGAGGGAAAAGGAGCCCTTCAGTGACCCAAAAATGCAATGGCTCCATAAAGAGATTCCGACCCTCTAAGATCAGCTCCCAACACTGAAAATTTCAGATTGATAGAATTCCATCGACATTTGGAACAGTATTTCCACGTAGACCGGTGTACCCTGTGGATCATCAATAGTCATGCTTATAGTTAATCGGTGAGGCTCCTGACATATTCTAAGTAGCAGAGCAGAATTAACAAAAGGAAACTTGAATTCAAATTTGGTATTTATACTGGTGTGCTCAGGACATAATTAAATATTTTTTACTTAATAAAATTAAGTAAAATGAATTCAAATAATTAAAAGATAACATAATAAGCCCCAAGATTTTTTTTTTGAATTTTTGGAGCTTGGAAATAATTAATTGGACCGTAATAAAATTTAGATAACTGAGCTAAATTTTAAAGAACGAACTTAGTTTTGGTGTTTTGATAAGTCCCAAATAGGCAATGTGATAAGAGTTGTGGGCTTGACGTCATTGGTGAGGTTGTTGCTATATAAACTATATTTTCCTTGCAAGTATAGAGAAGATTTTGCTAAATTTTCAATAAAACTTTAAGACTATTATTCTTGTTTATAGTTGTTAAATAGATATCAACGTATCTATATAGTTAATCTGAACTAGTAATTTTTGTCTTTCTAATTAAACAAGTAGCTACTGAGTTGATTAATCTGTGAGTTACATATTAAATATTTTAATAATTTCAATGTAATTTATATTTTTAGTAGGATTGTACACAGTTTTTATTGATTTTGAATTGAATCAATGAACCATGCGAGAATTGATAAAAAAAAAAACGATTATTATAAGAACCGAACAAAACTTTTATTTACTGTTTTGGTTTAATTTTATCTATTTATCAAGAATCAAACCAGAATCATATTGAATCAAAATATTAATTTTATACATAATTTTTAATTTTTTTTAAATATATTATATAATTTCAATAAAATTATATATATTTATATGTAATTAAGATAATTTATATACACACTAATTTCTGCACATACCTATTAAGGCATCCATCAGTAGAACTTTGTGGCTACTTCTCTTTAGCTTTACCCTTTATAAAGATTGACATTACACACGAACCCTTACAAAAGTGATCGCTCTTGCATTTTTTTTTTCTTTTTAATAATTCTCATCCATAACTAGTGGAATCCCAGAAATTTTATTTAACAATAACCGACATTATAAGCTTATGAAACCAGAATAATCTGCTTCATGGTTAATTTTTAAACTTCCATCATTAAAAACCTCCCTCCCAACCCAGCTAAAGAGGCATCATTAGATGAGATTCGTGAAGTGAGCTCTCTATGGACTTCTTATAAACTTTAGATTTCTTGTGTTGTGATTCTGCAGTGTGCTTTATATGACAACAAACGTTCGTTAATGATCTTGTCGGAAGATTACAACAAAATAAGAGGCAGCTTTTTGAAACTTTCATACATGGGTAGGGCAATAATGATCGTTTTTTTCAAAAACAAATGCAGAGAAGAGTGCAAGCACCTGAAGCTTCAGATCACTAATATGTATCAATGCTAGTGTCACGACCCAACCTATGAACCGAATCGGCACTAGGACCTGAGCCAGCCTAAAGCCCCCGAGGCACGTAGTAAGCCTAACTATTCATTAACCCAACTCTAAGGCCTATTTGGGCCAAATTTCAAGAATTCAACCGGACAAAGTCCGGCCATAAAATGGACATTTCAACGGGGAGTTTTTGACTCACTCGACCTGTAAACACAATATATATCAATTGGGGAGCTCAGCTCACCCTCTACATACTCATGACAATATAAAATAAATGGGAGCTCTGCTCCCTCATCCAGTCCATCAACATGCATAGAATAACAAGTTTACAGGTCCAAAATAACAATTTATATTACAGACCCAATCCAAATGAATATTTCTAACACATACGGAAATTCTAGAAGTTTATAAAATTACACAAACATAAATAGATGACCTGTGAAGGAAAAAAACAGGTTAATCTCAACAATATCCTCCTGTGGCCTGGAAAAATATTGAACAGGAGTGAGCGTTCAACTCAGAGAGTAAAATATCAATTTTAACCATAATCTCTATAACTATCTAAAGCTAATGCATCCTGTAAAGTGAAATGCAACATCAGCAATAAATTCACATCATAACAGCAAAAAGGTAATTTGGAGCACTCACGCACCTAGTAATATCAATCATAATATATGGGAGCTGATCCCTATACTGACTCTCTTAAATCCATCTGTGCGGTGAAGAACTCAGCTCGGACTTCCACTTAATAACCAAATCGGGGTCCCAGCGAAGATCTCAAGCCGTGTCTACCCGTCCTATTCATAGTCCACACCACATCACACGCACGCCAACGCACGCACACTGCTCCAAATTACCACAATAACATCCATGGCACTTTAACAGTTGTGAATGCAACATAAAACGTGCCTAGAGTTTAACTGCATAATTATATACATATAAGTGATGCATGGGCATGCTTGAACATATAATAATATCGAAATTACAATTAAAATTAATATTTTACTCACAGACTTGACAGCGATCACTGTGGCGGCTGGGTGGAGGAAGAAGGCTGTCCCGGCTCACCTGACAATTACATTACAATCATTTAATAAATTGACTCAATACAAACTTAAGAAAAGACCAAATAATTACTAAGTCTTGTCGAAAATCCGGCAGAGTCTCCCCTATACCTAGAACCTACCCTACCTGCAAAAAGGGCTCAAAACACACTTCTATATTCACAATCCATATATCCACAACTCAATCACATCACACAGCCTCTCCTGGGCCCATCAAATCAGTCATCCATCACAATATGTAAAATTTCAATTTAGTCCTTATAATTGATCATTTTTGCAAAAACTGCCCAAATGAGCTCTAAAAATTCTAAAACTTTGCCCCGCGGTCCTTAGCAATATTACTAGGCTATTGCAAAAAGAATCATAATTTTCTGAGCTATCACGAATATTTTTATGAATTTTTTAATCCTATTTAAACACTAGAAAATTATGAAAAAACAAGGTTCGGGTTTACCTTTGCCGATTCCGACTTCGGGAACGTTCTCGGGATGTCTGACAATGGTGGGGTAGCCAAAACCTCTATCCAATTCGGAGACTTTTTCGGTAGCGGGTCTGTCTGGCCGGAAATTCATAGACCCGGACAACAGTCGAATTTTCACGAATTGAGGATACCTACACGAAGCCCACAACATAGAGGTTAGTACATAAATTTTACGGAATTTTCTAAGCTCATTTAATACTTGAAAAAATACTACGTAGTTTCGTGGGACCCACCGAAAAACAGTGTTGGAAAAATTTGAAATTTATATCACCGCGAAGCTCTCGATGAGTGGAGCGCTCTGGTACTCTAGGTTTTCTCGTGGGGTTCACAGTTTGCGAGAAATCTAGCCCAAAAGTCAGAATGGGCTAAAACTTCCTGGGCAAAAATTGGACAAACCTCTTGATGGATTTCGGTGTTCTTGGTGTCTATGGAAAGCTCTCGACGAGTAGATGGATTTAGACACAAGACCTGGTCCGATTGGTGGCCGGATCGGCCGAATTTTGGCCGGGAAGAGGAAGGGTTGCGGCGCGCGTCGCGTCGCTTTGTGCGACGCTTGCCGCGCTTCTGCGCGAGCGGCGGGAGGCGGTGGGGGCCAGTGAAGCAGTGGGTTAGCGAGGAGGCGAGGCAAGGGAGGAGGAGGAGAGAGAAAACGGGAGAGAAGGAGAGGAAGGTCGAGAAGCGCGGAAGAAAAAGAAAAGAAGAAGAAGGGGCCGGTCCGATTCGACCGGTCAGATCCGGTCCGGTTTGATTCGGCCAGTTCGATTCGAAATATAAAATTTTGAATTTTTACTCTGCCTTGGGACCGAAAACGAGGTCCAAAAATTTCGAAAAAATTTCAGAAAACTCAAAAAAATTCGTAGACTCCAAATATATTTTTAGTTTTGCCACGTGGTCTTTAAATTAATTTTTAAAAATTATCAAAGTTTATATTTTCAGAAAATCGAACCCGGTTTCTAAAATCCAAAAAAATTTCAAATATTTTCCTAAAATTTAAATAAAATAAAATATCAATATTTATCTAAAAATAATAAATTTAAAAATTAGGGGTGTTACATTCTTCCCCCCTTACAGAAAATTAGTCCTCGAATTTTACACAAGGCAGAATAAAGTACAGGATTACACATTGAACAGATAAGGGTACTTGCTCATGTCCGTTCGACTCCAGTGCACTCTTCCACCGTGGCTCCTCCACAAAATCTTAACCATAGGGATCTGTTTTGATCTTAGCTGTCTCACTTGGTAGTCCACTATGGCTACAGGTTGCTCCTCAAACGTCAAGTTTTCTTTTAGCTCTATTACATCCGGCTGTAGTACATGAGAAGGATCTGGAATGTATTTCCTGAGCATGGAGATGTGAAACACAGGATGAACATGAGAAAGGTTGGGCGGTAGTTCCAACCGGTAGACAACTGCTCCAACTCTATCAGTAACCTCAAAAGGTCCAATATACCGAGGTGCCAACTTGCCCTTCTTTCCAAATCTCATGACTCCATTCATCGGAGAAACCTTCAGGAATACATAGTCGCCTATTGCAAACTCTACATCCCTCCTTCTAGGGTCTGCATAACTCTTCTGCCTACTGAAAGCTGTTTTCAATTGTTCCTTGATTAAAGGAACTATCTCTGAAGTGTACTGCACTAGGTTTACATCATGCACCTTCGCTTCTCCCATTTCCGTCCAACACAGATGAGACCTACACATTCTTCCATATAGTGCCTCATAGGGTGCCATCCCTATGCTGGAATGATAACTGTTGTTGTAGGCAAACTCCACCAAAGCTAGCTGATCATCCCATTGACCTCAAAAATCCAAAAAACTCATGTGAAGCATGTCTTCCAGTGTTTGGATTGTCCTTTCGGACTGTCCGTCTGTCTGAGGGTGAAAAGCCGTACTGAAGTTCAACTGTGTGCCAAGTGCTTCCTGCAACTTTCTCCAAAATCGAGAAGTGAACTGGGGCCCTCTGTCAGATATTATGGAAATCGGAACTCCATGCAATCTGACGATTTCTCGAATATAGAGTCGGGCGTACTGTGCAATAGAATATGTAGTCTTCACAGGCAAGAAGTGAGCTGACTTGGTTAAGCGGTCTACAATTACCCATATCGAATCATATCCTCGCGTGGTACGAGGCAACCCAGTCACAAAATCCATAGTAATCATTTCCCACTTCCATTCTGGGATAGGGAGCTCTTGCAGCTTCCCTGACGGTCTCTGGTGTTCAAACTTCACCTTCTGACAAGTCAAGCACTTGGACACAAAGTCTGCTATGTCTCTCTTCATGCCATTCCACCAATAGCTATCTTTCACATCATGGTACATCTTGGTGGAACCTGGGTGAACACTGTACAGTGTATAGTGTGCCTCTCGCATGATTTCATCTCTGAGATTGTCCACATCGGGCACACATATCCTAGAACCTTGCACTAGGGCGCCATCATTGGCAAATCCAAACTCACCACCTTCACCTTGCTGTACTCTTTCTATGATCTTCATCAATTGTTGGTCTCTGTGCTGGGAAACTCTAACTCTGTCTCGCAAGTCTGGCCTCACTGAAAAATGAGCCAACAATACCCCCTCATCTGAAAGATCTAGGATTAAACCTTGATCCATCAACTCATGTACTTCCTGAATCAACGGTCTCTTCTCTGCTGAAATGTGCACCAAACTGCCAGAAGATTTCCTGCTCAAAGCATCTGCTACTACATTGGCCTTCCCAGGGTGGTACTGGATGGTGCAATCATAGTCCTTTAAAAGCTCCATCCATCTCCTCTGTCTTAAGTTTAAATCCCTCTGTTGGAAGATGTACTTCAAACTCTTGTGGTCGGTGTATATCTCGTACACTTCACCATACAGGTAGTGTCTCCAGATTTTTAGTGTAAAGACTACAGTCGCCATTTCCAAATCATGGGTGGGGTAGTTTTGCTCATGCCTCTTCAACTGCCTTGAAGCATAAGCCACTACTTTTCTATTCTGCATCAAAACACACCCTAGGTAGTGTCAACACAGGGGAATTGGTTAGACACTCCTTAAGCTTCTGGAAACTCTCCTCACAGTCATCTGTCCAAATGAATGGAACATTCTTCCGAGTCAACTTAGTTAGGGGAGCCGCTATCCTGAAAAAATCTTGCACAAAATGCCTATAGTAGCCAGCTAGACCCAGAAAACTTCGCACCTCAGTAACTGTTGTAGGCCTAAGCCAATCAGTTACAGCTTCAATTTTCTTGGGATCCACTTGAATACCTTCACTAGAAACCATGTGTCCCAAGAATGAGATGCTTTCTAGCCAAAATTCACACTTTGAAAATTTGGCATATAGCTGGTGCTCCCTCAAAGTCTGCAACACCATTCTCAAGTGCCACACGTGTTCCTCCTCGGTTCGAGAGTATACCAAAATGTCATCCATGAATACGATGACAAAAAGGTCCAAAAATGGCTTGAACACCCGGTTCATCAAGTCTATGAAGGCTGCTGGTGCATTAGTGAGTCCAAAAGACATCACCAAGAACTTATATGACCATATCTTGTCCTGAATGCTATTTTGGACACGTCCTCATTCCTGATTCTCAACTGATGGTAGCCTGATCGCAGGTCTATCTTGGAAAAGAATCTAGCCCCTTGGGCGATCAAGCGGATCATCGATCCGAGGAAGTGGATACTTGTTCTTCACGAGTCACCTTGTTCGGTATACATAGTCAATACACAACCTCAATGACTCATCCTTCTTTCTCACAAATAGAACAGGAGCACCCCAGGGTGAAGTGCTCGGACGTATGAAACCCTTGTCCAAAAGCTCCTGTAGTTGCT
Source organism: Hevea brasiliensis (assembly GCF_030052815.1). NCBI lineage: Eukaryota > Viridiplantae > Streptophyta > Magnoliopsida > Malpighiales > Euphorbiaceae > Hevea > Hevea brasiliensis. The sequence goes on along the minus strand of NW_026614594.1, from coordinate 130,733 downwards.
CCTTTAACTCTTTCAATTTTGCTGGTGCCATCCTGTAAGGCGGCATTGATATGGGGTTCATACCCGATACAACATCAATGGAAAACTCTATTTCCTTTCCTGGTGGCAACCCTGGAAGCTCCTTAGGGAAGACATCCATGAATTCTCAGGAACATTTTCCATGCTGACACCTTCTACAGATGTATCTCTCACCAATGCCAAATACCCTTGACATCCACGCCTCAACATTTTTCTAGCACTAATTGCTGACACCAAATTATATGGAGCCACGCTATTGTCACCGTCAAAGCTAAACTCTTCCACACCAGGTATGTGGAAATACACCTTTTTGTTCCTGCAGTCTAAAGTGGCATAATGAGGTGCCAACCAATCCATTCCGAGAATTACATCGAAATCTATCACTGGTAGAAGAACCAAGTCTGCTGGGAGGATCTTTCCATCTACTACTAATGGGCTACCTGAAAAAACCATATCTACATCTATGTTGTCACTAAGCGGGGTAGCTACAGACAAAGGGTATTCTAATGTGGTAGGGTTTCTACCCAATCTCATGGCAAACACAGGGGAGACAAATGAGTGCGTAGCACCCGGATCTATTAAAACACGATCCTCATAGGAATGCAGGAAGAATACACCGCCACGCATTGGAAGCTGAGCATCTGGTGGGTCGGGGTGAAAACCCAGCTTGACCCCTACTGAGTGGCGAACCACGATAGTGACTTCTACCTCTGATCTACCTCCAAATCCACATCCCCTTGTCCTCGGCCTGTTGAATCGATCGCACTGCCATGCTGGAAGCACCCGGATACAACTGTCGAGGAACATTTGCAACAGAACCTTGTGACCCCATCTGTGGCTCGCTGAACATGGGGCATTCCCTAGCAAAGTGACCTGGTTGGCCACACCTGAAGCATACTCCTGAACCCATCATACAAGGTCCTGAATGTCCTCTTCCACACTGTGCACAAGGTGCCAAGGAAGATCTGACCTGGACCAGGCTGCATGCCGACTGTGACCACTGCTGGATCCGTACCCTGGTATGAATCCTCGAGATTTGTGTCTAAAACCACTCATTTTATTCCTGCTTCTTCCTCTGTAATTAGTTTGGCCACCACTATCTGTAGTACCCATGTGGGGAACACCTGAAGAACCCTCTGCTCTGTTTTTCTTTGCTCTTCCGCTGTCATCCACAGTATAACTAATCTCAATCTGTCTGGCTTGATCAACTACCACATCAAAAGACTGATCAGACATCATGACCAGGTTTGCATACCTCCTGTTAAGCCCCTTTAGGAATCTCTTCACCTTCATAGTTTCGTAGCTCTGCTTTGTGGCGGCATACTGCTCAATTCGAATTGCAGAGCATATTCATCTCTGAGACACGCCATTTTGTCTTAAGGCCTCAAAGGCCCACTGCTTTTGATCTCTGAAACTTTCTGGTACAAATCAGTTGATGAACAGTTCCACAAACTGAGCCCATGACAAACCCTCCATCCGAGGTAATATGTAGTCATTCATCCATTGTCTCGGCATAGGCCCCATGACATGCTGCACACACTCAATAAGTCTTCTGTCAGTCAACTGCAGTTCTATTCCTGCCTGTCTGCAGGAATCCAAAAACCGGTATGTATCGTCTGACACATCATAAGTACCAGGCACTAACTTCTTGAAATTGATTATTTGTTTGTAAGGTTCACCTCTTGGTATGGTGGACTGCTGCTGCTGTGGAGGGTGGACCATATACTGTGCCATCATATCGATGGTTCTCTGCAACCCAGCTAGAGTAGCTGCCATGGGGTCCATGGGACCCTGTGCCATAAAAGACTGATCCTGAACTGGTGGCAGCTGCTCTTCTACTTGAGCAGCTCTAGGCCTCCTACCCCGCCTCCTCGGGGCAGGCGCCTCATCCTGTGCCGACACCTCGTCAGGCACATCTGGTTCTGGTGCAGTGGCAGCTCTCCTGCTTCTACGCATTTTCCTGAAATTCAGCAGCATTAGCCCACAATATTCAAAACAACATGTTACACAGCTCTATAGACTCATATTTATACATAATTATATGAAGCAGAAACTAGAAGCAAAGATGACAATGCAAGACGAATATGGACCCTATTTTCCGCATGTGACTCCTAGTAGACTCTTCCCAACACTTTAGACAAACAATCCCTAAGAATCTGGAGCCTAAGCTCTGATACCACATTTGTCACGACCCAACCTATGGGCCGGACCGGCACTAGGACCTGGGCCAGCCTAAAGCCCCCGAGGCCCGTAGTAAGCCTAACTATTCATTAACCCAACTCTAAGGCCCATTTGGGCCCAATTTCAAGAATTCAACCGGACAGAGTCCGACCATAAAATGGACCTTTCAACGGGGAGTTTTTGACTCACCCGACCTGTAAACACAATATATATCAATTGGGGAGCTCAGCTCACCCTCCACATACTCATAACAACATAAAATAAATGGGAGCTCTGCTCCCTCATCCAGTCCATCAACATGCATAGAATAATAAGTTTACAGGTCCAAAATAACAATTTATATTACAGACCCAATCCAAATGAATATTTCTAACACATGCGGAAATTCTAGAAGTTTATAAAATTACACAAACATAAATAGATGACCTGCGAGGGAGAAAAGCAGGTTAACCTCAAAAATATCCTCCTGTGGCCTGGAAAAATATTGAACAGGAGTGAGCGTTCGACTCAGAGAGTAAAATATCAATTTTAACCATAATCTCTATAACTATCTAAAGCTAATGCATCATGTAAAGTGAAATGCAACATCAGCAATAAATTCACATCATAACAGCAAAAAGGTAATTTGGAGCACTCACGCACCCAGTAATATCAATCATAATATATGGGAGCTGATCCCCTATACAGCTCTCTTAATTCCAACTGTGCCAGCGAAGAACTCAGCTCGGACTTCCACTTAATAACCAAATCGGGGTCCCAGCGAAGAACTCAAGCCGTGTCTACCCCGAAGGACCGGGTCCCAGCGAAGATCTCAAGCCGTGTCTACCCATCCTATCCATAGTCCACACCACATCACACGCACGCCAACGCACGCACACTGCTCCAAATTACCACAACAACATCCATGGCACTTTAACAGTTGTGAATGTAACATAAAACGTGCCTAGAGTTTAACTACATAATTATATACATATAAGTGATGCATGGGCATGCTTGAACATATAATAATATCGAAATTACAATTAAAATTAATATTTTACTCACAGACTTAACAGCGATCACTGTGGCGGCTGGGCGGAGGAAGAAGGCTGTCCCGGCTCACCTGACAATTACATTACAATCATTTAATAAATTGACTCAATACAAACTTAAGAAAAGACCAAATACGTCCTAAGTCGTGTCGAAAATCCAGCAGAGTCTCTCCTATACCTAGGACCTATCCAACTTGGAAAAAGGGCTCAAAACACACTTCTATATTCACAATCCATATATTCACAATTCAATCACATCACACAGCCCCTCCTGGGCCCATCAAATCAGTCATCCATCATAATATGTAATATTTCAATTTAGTCCTTATAATTGATCATTTTTGCAAAAACTGCCCAAATGAGCTCTAAAAATTCTAAAACTTTGCCCCGCGGTCCTTAGCAATATTACTAGGCTATTGCAAAAAGAATCATAATTTTCTAAGCTACCACGAATATTTTTATGAATTTTTTTAATCCTATTTAAGCACTAGAAAATTATGAAAAAACAAGGTTTGGGTTTACCTTTGCCGATTCCGACTTCAGAAACGTGCTCGGAATGTCTGACAATGGTGGGGCAGCTAAAACCTCGATCCAATTCGGAGACTTTTCCGGTAGCGGGTCTGTCTGGCTGGAAATTCACGGACTCGGACAACTGTCGAATTTCCGTGAATTGAGGATACCTACACGAAGCCCACAACACAGGGGTTAGTACATAAATTTTACAAAATTTTCTAAGCTCATTTAATGCTCGAAAAAACGCTACGAAGTTCCGTTGGACCCACCAAAAAACGGTGTCGAAAAAATTTGAAATTTATATCGCTGCGAAGCTCTCGATGAGTGGCGCGCTCTGGTACTCTCGGTTTTCTCGTGGGGTTCACAGTTTGTGAGAAATCTAGCCCAAAAATCAGAATGGGCTAAAACTTCCCGGGCAAAAATTGGACAAACCGCTTGATGGATTTCGGTGTTCTTGGTGTCTATGGAAAGCTCTCGACGAGTAAATGGATTTAGAGACAAGACCTGATCCGATTGGTGGCCGGATCGGTCGGATTTTGGCTGGGAAGACGAAGGGTCGAGGCGCGCGTCGCGTCACTTCGTGCGACGCTTGTTGGCGCTACGGGCTGCGGCCGACGAGCTGGGGCGGCTGGGGACGGGTGTCTGCGGGCTAGGCGGCAAGGGAGGCGCTGGCGCAGCAAGGAGAGGAGGGAGGAGAGAGAAAACGGGAGAGAAGGAGAGGAAGGTCGGGACGCGCAGAAGAAAAAAAGAGAAGAAAAAGAAGAGGCCGGTCCGATTCCATAGGTCCGATCCGGTCCGGTTCGATTTGAAATACAAAATTTTAACTTTTTACTCTGCTTTGGGACCGAAAACGAGGTCCAAAAATTCTAAAAAATTCCAGAAAACTCAGAAAAATTCGTAGACTCCAAATAAATTTTTAATTTTGTCACGTGATTTTTAAATTAATTTTTAAAAATCATCAAAGTTTATATTTTCGAAAAATCAAACCCGGTTTCTAAAATCTAAAAAATTTTAAATAATTTTCTAAAATTCAAATAAAATAAAATATCAATATTTACTCAAAAATAATAAATTTAAAAATTATGGGTGTTAAGCTAGGGAGACGTATTCTGAGATCATCCAAGCTGCCACACCCATAGATGATCAACCCATGCTCGTTAGCCAAATGTAAAAAGCATATGAAGCACAAATGAGGAGAAATTTCCTTTATAGTGACTGCAGAGCAAATATCAATATTTCCCATAAATGGAAAATTATCGGGTCATTTTATTTTCCAAAATAGCAAATATGAAAATTCTTAAATTACTAAACCAACAAGGCAATAAATCTGATCATTCTACCTTTCATATCATGATTAAAGGAAAAGGTAACAAAATCAATAATACATGGTTCAGTTCTGGCATGCAAACAAATAGAATACAATTCCTGAATTACTCTGCAAACTCAAGTGATATTATGAAAACCACTAGACATAAAATTCAGCTGCAAAATTCATTCACAGCACCCACCATTATTTCGGTATTTCAGTTTCTATCTTATCATTATCACATCAATCCAATTGTTATTAAAATAATTATTATCGATCATTATTATATAGGTCAAGAGGTGTTAAGTTGATCGTATTTACCACTAAATGTGGTGGTTTAATGGTAAACCTTAGGTTTTAGATGCATTCAACCGTAGTTCGACTCCCCACTATAGCGTTGAGACTAAAAACAGTCTCCATTGTCTACAGTGGGTGAATCAATTTCAGGTTGATTGTATTATATTAATACTAACTCTAATTAGAATATATCGGATCATCCTTTAAGTCAGGTTTAATAAAACTGACATAACTCATGGAATGGCTCACAAGAAAATTGCACTGAACGTAAGACTTCATTTATCGTGAAGAAAGTATCTTGTGAAAAATATTCTGAATAAAACATTTTCTAAAAATATAAATCATTGTGGTTTGGTTAGAACACTGAAGATCAATTGCAAATTGGTTTACTTTTCTCTTTGAATAGGAAATTGCTTTCTACACAGACAAAAGGCATATCAAGAGATACTCCATATAAAACCCGTTGATTTTGCATGAAAAATCCATTCATTTATATTATCAGACCACATGAATCGAGATCATATTGAAAATAATATTTCAGCACAACAAATGGTAACTATACAAATCTCTTTTTCTTCCTGCAATTCGAATGCAGAATTCAAGCTCATGATTTTGAATTACAATTTGGATTGCAATTTCCACAACTACTAGTTCAAATTAACAATATCAATAACTTTATCGTTACTAATCAATCACCACTGTTATAAAAACAAGTTGAAAATTATATAATTTTACACCATTTAAATTTATTAAAAAATTTTTACACCTCTTTTTTTTACAGATGATCTGCTTTTTGTGTTCAGAAAATGATTGTAAGCAAAACTCAAAGTCTTCTTTTCTCAAAATGTAGGTGTCTTTGAACGCAGGGCTTTGAATGATAGACGGGGTTTCCAGGAGATCACAAATATTGGAAAATACCTCAGAGTTTTACTTCATCATTCCCGCTCCAAGCGAAGTACTTACCAGTATATTCTCGGGAATGTCTTTCACCATTATCTCAATAGAATGTATGTTATCTTTCTTTCACTAAGCGTATATTAGTGATATTGCCTGAGATTCTCGGGTCAGTGACCAGTTTAGGTATCACTTGTAATAAGAGAAAAGAGGTGAGGTCGGTGGCCTAATTAGGGTCATTTCAATGCTCAAGTAAATGCCAAAGAGAAAACAATTACTAAAAAGTAATAATAGAGTAGGATTGTGTACCTGGTGATGTTGTGAACCAAATTTGTAGGGTTGGGTATGATGCCTTTTCCAACCTATTCGGGATTTGCCAACTCATATCTAATTATTTTCTTCCATATATTACGGAAACGTTACTAACAATGTAGCGAGATTCATGATAGGAACTTAACACATCCTATCAGCATGCATCTTACTTCTAACCGAACACTTTATTTTGTCCGAGCATGTTGCGTTTCGATCAATCACTGTGTCTTATCTGAATCATACCATGTCCTACTGAACACCTTATATTTTATCTGAATGTATTATGTTCTGACGGAGCATCTTAGATTCCATCCGAACATATTATGTCTGGACCGAGCACCTTATGTTCAAGCACCTTATGTTAATGAAGTTTGAATGTAATCTGGATTTGAAGATTAGAATCACTTTCCATTTAGATTGGATTTTTATCTATACTATAGCATTAGTCCCCCTGTGATATGAATCTTTAGGTTCGAATAACTGCATATGGAAATATGTAGCCATTAATAGTGACTGACAACTATCTCTCGAAAAGCTGAAAAGACAAATGCCCCCTTCCAATTCTAAATGTAAGTATTTTGGCTGTCGATTCAAATTTTAAGACCCAAAAAAACACTTATATAATTGCCTTTACAAAAACAATAATCATTTTATCACCCTGCTCAAGTTGACATTCCGGAACTCTCTATTCGTTGTTTCTATGCCCTCTTTCGGTGATCTTCCAATAAGCAAAAATCAGGTAACTATTCTTCCTTTCTCATCTCCTACCTTTTTCTTTCCTTCATTAAAAATAAGCAAGAGAGACAGCCAAGAGACCTAAGAAACAGCCATCAGAGAAGACGCTTCGACAATTCGCTTCTAGCAAAAATGGCCGAAAGCCCTTCTTCATCGACGGAGATGGAAGTGGAAAACACTGTGGGTGGTAGTGATGCAGCAGGTACTAGCCGTGAAGGGTATCACGTCAACTCATGTGCCAGTCCCTAAAAAAAAGACAAAGCCTAAGAAAACTGTGGCTAAACTCTTGAGTATAGATGAGATCGCCACCGAAGTAAATCCTATTGAACTCTCATCTCTGATGTCAAAATATCACATCCCCAAAAACTTATGCGAAGCAGAAGCTTGCGAAGATCATATTCGAGTCAATCATCATTTCGAGGGAGGGGACCAAGTAATTATTTATGAAGAATAACTGAATGCAGGACTAAGGTTTCCTTTAGATCCGTTCTACATCAAAGTGTTGTAATATTACCAGTTGTCAATCACTTATCTTCATTTGATCTCCTGGCGATAGCTAGTAGGCTTCTGAGCAATGTGCCGAGCCAAACATCTAGCAGTAATAGAAACGGTATTTGCCAGTCTATAGCGCCTAGGAATAAAGAAAAATGAAGAAGCAAAAAAAAAAAAAAGAACAATTAGTTTTGCTTCTTCTAAGTGCAGCCGAACTGCCAATTATTTGCCGATCTACCTTCTTCATTAAAAAACTAAAAAGGGAGATTCTTCATTCTCCAAAGCAAAGAATGAACTGGTTGCAAAGGAATTCCTCAAAACTGGAACTACCAAGCCGAAAAGACAAAAAGAATGCCCAATCTCAACCTTATTGAAGATATATTAGTGGCGAAACTTAAGAAGCAAGGGAAAAAGGATCGTTTCAAGATTGCCAATATGGTGAAGGCCGAGTAAATTGGGTTTAGCACCTATGTTGCCAAGATGGACACTCCTATGGAACTAGGTTACTTCAGTCCTTCCCACGGTATTACCTTAACTCCCTGCCTTACAAACTACGATACTTACCAATTGCTTGTTCAATATAGGTTTGGTAAGCAATAAAAAATATGAGACTGTGCAACTGATCAGGGAGCTGAAAAAGAAGAAAGCAGCTGAGATTAGATGAACTGCACTAGCTAAGAAGAGCCGAACGAAAGAATCACCTCCTGGTGCTGTTCTAACTGCACCATCCATTATGGGTTCACTGCCTGGTCCAACCCTCTCCACTAATGAACCAGCTATGCCCACCTCCTTTTTTGAGCATGTGATTGGCGGAACCATTCTGGTCTCCCTAAGCTCTCAGATCTTAGCACAATCCATTTGGGATCACTAATTAATAAAAAATAATAAAGACTTTGCCCGAGTGTTAAGCTCTTCAATCTGTTTGTCGGAAGATTGGAAATGGCTAGAAAAAGAGAGCCTAGAGGACTTGGTGCTCTATTCAACTAGCTTGAAGTTAGAGGTCATCACCACCAATCACATGGCTCGGGAAAAAGTGCGTCAACTCAAAGGCACTTTCCATTAGGTGGGTCAAGAAAACATCGCCCTAAAGATCGGTCTTTCAGCTCAGAACAACTAGTTGGAAGCGCTCTTGAATAATCTGAAATCTTTTGAAGCCACCGTCCACTAACTTCAAGAAGAGTTGAAAGCGGGAAAATTTGCCTTAAAAGAAAAAAAAAAAAAAGAAAAAAAGGCCACCGAGTTGGAAGGGTGCCTAAAAGCCTCTGAAGCTAAAGCAAATCAACGGGTAACCTCAGCCTATGTAGATGCCCATAGCGATCTGCTGAAGGAGCTGGTAAAAAGACTTCTTAATGAAGACTTTTCATGGATGGATGACCTAGCTCTAGAAGAAAGTGAAGGGGTGGGGGGGCTACCAAGTCTCAAAATACTTCTGTATCTGATCAAACCAGGATTGATCACCCCACTATTTAAATTGTAAAAATTTTCCAAAGTAATGAAATGCCTTTTCTTTTTTTGAACTCTATTACTTGTATTTTAATTTTGATTGAATTGCTGCCTGAGCTAATTAAAAAAGGACGTACATGAAAATCCAAACTCAAATAAAAACTAAAGCCTTCAAATGATGGATCTCTTATCCAAACTCCATGAATGTTGCTTATTAGCTTAAAAGGTTGTTGAAATGCTTTTCAAGAGTGGGGTAATCTAAAAACCTTAGTAAGGCCTTAAGTGAGCGAGAAGTCACCTTAGTGCCTTTATGGGGCTTTAGGTGGATGAGAGGTTGCCTTCGTGCCTCTTCAGGGCTTAAGGTGGGCGAGAAGTTCAGGACTTTGGCAGCCGAAGTAGGCTCTGCCTGACTTTTTCTCCCTTTTTTTTTTTAAGATTCCAGAACATGATTTCATGGTTCCTAAGGGCCTAGAATAAGATGTTTATGATATGCATAGAGTTTTAGAACATTGTATAACACTCTAGGGTCCGATTTTATAGGATTGGGCTTGAGGGACTCAGAAGGTTAAGGATTTAAGGATAGTTATCGTTCCAGTTAGGTGATTAATAGGCTACAAGAGGTGAGTAACTCTAACCTTAATAAAATGTAAACTTTTAAATTTAATTTATAATCATCCTCATGCATCATGTCATTTATATTTAGGATGTATGTATCTAGAGCATGAAGATGTTGCATAATTACATAATTGTTATTGGCACATTGATGGATGACCCACTGACTCTAGCCATGTGTATGACTATGTTATGTTATGTATGTTGTCGATCTATAAGTAAATCCCTTGGGGAGATCTTTATGATGCCCCGTTAAGGGAGATTTTTATGTTGCCCTGGGCGTATGACACATGTCATGTTTTAAGTGAAAGTTCTAAGGAGCTTCTGTATGAGATGGGCACATTGGATTTGAGAAGTTACTAGTAACACGTCCATCCTACAGAAATGTTTATGATGTGAAAACCCATATGAATGATGCGTTGCATATGTATGAATTAAATAATATAATTAATGTTGGTTAGTTTATTCACTGAGCTTGTGTAAGCTTATCCCATTCCCTTGCAGGGTTATAGGACTAGAAGAGTTCTTTGAAGAGAGAGTATCAGGATTAGCTTTAATCTTTTCCTTTATGTATGATGTATGGGTAGATGGACATGTAAATGTGAATGGATAGTACTGTGCTGGTAATTAAAGAAATTTAGAGTTATGTAGTATTATTAAGTATGATAATGTATATGTTATGTTAACCCCTTTTTGGAATACATATGTCGAATCATTACGCTTTAGAGCTTATGTATGTTAAGGTTCAAATTATGAACCATTTTCATGTTAAAAGCTGTTTATGTATGAATGAAAAGTCTAAAGTGTAATGGTTTGTTATACGTATAAGTGTTGATAGTACAAGTGTTAAAGGAGTGTTTACAGGTTTTAGGCTAACTACAGGTTTCAACAGTCTTAAGCTGACCTGATCCCGAGCACCAGTAACGGCCCTCTAACTGGGTCATTACAATCAAAAGGTACAGGGATCCTTTTTGGTGGAGGGGGAGGTGGTGGTGGTGATGGTGTTATTAGTGTACTTCCCCTGTTAGTTTGTTCATACTCCTTCCTCAATACTGCTAACGTATCCTCCATTTCTTTAATTTTTAGAAACATAGGATCCTGATATGAATATGAAACTCCTACTAGAGGAACCTCTTGATTATGCACAACCACAGGAGCCTCACCACCCCTTGCCCAAGCACCAGCATTATCAACAATAGCTTTGGAAACTACTCTACTAGAAAGGATACCTGTCTCAGCCATTAGAAATCAGCGATAATTAGCAAGTAGCAGGAAAAATGAAAAACCCAAGAAAACAAACAACAAAATAAATGTAATTAGGAACAAGGAAATAGCCCAAAAATGATTGGCAGGATTATTTCCATAGATTGCTCCAACTGATGTTACCTGAGATTCTTTGTGACGCCCTCACTGTAGGCAGTCCGTACATTCTACTGCCCGACGATTAATGCCTATTCGGACAATCAGAATGTCTGGAACTACACTTAAACTAGAGTGAGGAAGCATAAATTGATGGAATAAATGATAAGAAAATATAAGAAAAATTAAGAGGAAATAAAAGAAATGAAATGCAACTAGGTTAAATGAGCCAAGGTTCCAAAGAATGGGTGACCATCAGAAGTGATCGTAGATGCGTGATAACGCGACCCTGCACCGTGAGGAACCCTAGAAAATAATTTTTGGGACTTAATTAAAGATTTACTGAGGTATAAATGACATTAAAAATATCACAGAAAATTTATAAAAATTTAGTTAATCAGTACGGATGAAAATAAAAATGAAATAGACAGTATAAAAATTAAAGGAACCATCAGGTCAAGGATTTAGTCGGTATTACTGAAAAAGTTTGATTATAACCCGAAGAGGGGCATTTTGGTCATTTGGCACATAGAGTTGACTTTTGACTTAAATGTCTATTAAAAATGAGTGACATTAAAATTTTGAAAATCCCATGAAAACATGAAGCTATATGTAAAGTAATTAAAGGGAATTATTAGAAATGTTAAAACTTTAATTATTGTAATTAATAAATTAATTTTTAGTGGGGTATATATATAGGCATAAGTTGACAAAACTCACCCACTTAACTTCATCTTCTTCATTTCATCTCACCATGGCTGAACCCTTTCCCCTTTCTTCCTCCATGGATTCTCTTCTTTTAAGCTTCAAATCTCTTCCATTCTCAACATAAAACTCTAAGTCCACTTCACAAAAATTTGTCTCCACACCTTGGCAAGTCTATAGGTAGCCAAGGAAAGAAGAAATAAGGAACTTTTCATAAGGTTAAGGAGTAGCCATTAAAGGTTAGTGCATGTTTTCTCTTCCATCCTAAGTTAAATCTTGAATTGAGGTTGAAATGAGTGAGTATAACATGAAATTGAAAGCCATTGACAAGAAACTTTGGAACCCTCATTTTGGCAGCCTTAGTATCCTTAAGGATATGGTGAATTTTGGACTATAATCATGATTAGTGATGTTGATTAAGGAAGTTACATGTACTAGAATTTGATTGCATGTGTATGTTTGTGATTGATAATTTTGAGTTAGGGTTTTGACCTAACTATTGGAGAGTTTGTGTAATTGCTGGAATTTGACTTTGTTGAGATGAGTTGATGATGTTTAGAAGTGCCATGAATGTCAATTTGTAGTTTGGGAGTTGGAGGAAATGAAATTTGGAAGTGTACATTTCTTTATAGGTTGGGACTTTGAAATCCAATGTATGTTTTGAGCCATGATTGAAATTGTGTTGCTCCAATTGGTATGAGGCCTATTGGAGGTAAAACTAGACTCAAAATGCTCCATTTTCCATGAAGAAACCATGTCCAAATTCTGTCCACAAATTGACCTAATTTCTATCCTAATTCGGCTAACCATACAATGAACCCAGAAAAATGACCAAATGAACAGTACACATTCATTTCGCCATAACTCCCTCTAGATAGGTCAAAATGACCTGAATTTTATACCATTGGAAAACTTAGATATAGGACTACAACTCTCATGAAGGACACAGAGCTCAGCAATGTCTCTAACCAAACCAAATTACTGGCACAAGTTAGGTCACAAAACTGTCCAGAACCATATTGCCCAAAAATTGATAGACAAAGGGTTACCTGACCAGTTTTGGAAAAAAGGCCATAACGTGGTCTAAAAAATTCAAATGTAATGAAAGTAGTGGCGAAATTTCCACAAGACATAAATATACAATATTGGTTTTGACCAAAACCTAGAAATCAAAGGAACTAGGTCAATTGGCTAGGTCAAGTTAGTATGTAAATTATGGAAATTGCCTAAGTGACCACTTGACCCCAGAACAGTCTTCAAGTCATATCTCCCACTAGGAAACTCCAATTGGGATGACCCATATTATTCTGGAAACCTAAGAAATAGGGTTCCAACTTTATTTTAGATATTTTCCTCAAATTATGAATGTAAGAATCCTAAAGATTGAGTCAAAGTCACTGACTTGAACTGGAATCCTGTTGGCACAAGGTACATGAGTTCAGGCCAGTGATTTGGCTATAAGTAATTCTAAAAAACTTGAAAAATTACAATCGAAAATTTTGAGTGACCATACTACATAGGGCAACAAATTCTATGAAGAACACTAAGCCTAAAAGTGGCTAAAACCTATTTAATTAAATTGGTAAATTATAACTTCAAAATCTGCCTAGTTAAGGATCCAGAATTTGGAAATAAACCAGTTATGGTTATTTAACTATAACTTGAGTTCTAGAAATCCAAATGACATGATTTAAAAATGGAAAACAAAGATAAAAAATAGAGGAATAACTTCCATGAAGGAAGTATGGCCAAACAATGGCCACAAATTAATTAAATTGATATGTAAAGTTAAGACATTAAAACTAAACCTAAAGAAAGGTTCATAAGACAAATTATTTTATGGTAGGGTTTTAACCATAATATATTGCTAAACACTAAATTACATGAAATAGGTATGTGGGACCCACTTTTCCACTACAACTTGACATGAAATTTCTAACGAGAAATTAATAATGCTTAATTGCCCAAAGTAAACCTAGACTTATGTATATAGTTTGGATCGATTGGTATACCAATTAGAGACTACAGATAGCAGTACTGCCTGCATAAATAATCATTGATCGACAAAATATATCTAATATGATTGTTCTACAGGCTATATGCCTGCCCGTTGGCCATTATTCCTAATTTCATTTCTGGCTTTGAAAGCCTGCCCGCTGGCCTTATTCCTGACATGACAGTTGTATACAGGGTAAACATATGGTTGTCTAACTAGTATACTCCCATGTATCCAGCCTTTATAGTCTGTTATAGATTACTTGGGCACTAATATGATTTTAAAAAGACTGAAAATGAAACAAATGCACAGATAAGATCCTAATAAATGAATTGATCCCAGAGTTAAATAAATATGTAAAGACTTAGAATTATTATTTTACTTATTTAGTTACTTTTCTTCAAAGTTATGCACCACTAAGCAATTCACTTAGTGCGTTGGTTTTCCATCACGTAGGTACTGGAGACTAGACACAGCCGCAACAGCAGCCGCAGTAGTAATGCCCTGACCGAGATTGACCAGATTTGCTAGAATCTGCTAGTCACCTCAACAGTTTATATTTTGTTGGCAGGGCCCATGTTTTAGATTTTGTATTTTGGTTTATTATACATAAACATCATGTAATGACATTTTGAGATTGTAAATGAAATCGTAAATTATTGTGTATAAACTTTTATGTGAATGATTATCAGTAAATTATATGAATGTTTGATGACATAACATGACATAGAAAAAAATGAATGGAATATGATTATGTTGACAGGTAAATATTAGAACCCACCAGATGTTAATAAAATAAAGGAGACTCTGTCTGGGTTTCCACAGAAATAATTTGTGATAAAAAAAAATTTACTACATGTTTTCTATGAAGTTTAAAATTAACAATGGAAAGGACAAGATAAGATAGTGTACTCCGGTGCCGAATGTGGCACGCTTTAATCGGCTATACTGTAGACGGGTAAGGGGCGTCACATTTAGTGGTATCAGAGCAAAGGTTTAGGCGATCCTAAACCTAGATAGATAGAAAGAAATAGTTTGCATAACATGCATGGGCCTTTAATTAGATTCAAGGTGACACTAATGCAGATATGTTCTTTGTCTGTTTTATAGGATCGATGTCATCTGATCCTTTAGAGCATGGGTCTCCTAGATCGATCGAGGAGGAGGTAGAGAGTCATGCACCCACACCTGCTCCTAGTAAGGAGCGAAGCATCAGAGCCGAGTCATCTTTGGGTGCTGCGAATAGAGCACAGCAGGCCTTCCTGGAACAGATGACACAATTGCTCCGTCAGGTCACCGGAGCCATACCTCAGCCACAACCACCTTTACCTCCACAGCCTCAACCACAGCCACCACCACCTGTACTGTAACACCCCTATTTGTATAGCCTGGTATATTTCACTATTCCAGTGATCGGTGTCAGTCTGGACAATTAAGGGGATTAGAACCACACTTAAGACAACTAGATAAGTCCTAAACACAAATAATTAGTAATTTTTAATTAGTTAAGTATAAATAAGAAAAACAAAACATAAGAAGTTAAATGAGCCGAGAGTCACAGTGATGGGTGACCTTCTCAGGAAGGATTACGAAGTCGATTTAAACTCAAATTTCGAACCGTAAAATGTGACGCCGCAGTCCTTAGGACTATTGTGAACACAGTGAAAAAGAGAAAATCACAAAAAAGAAATGTTAAGCCGGTCAAATAATTAGGTCAGGGATCCAGAAGAAATATTGAATTATTTGCAAATCGGGTCGAATTAGCGAGGGGCAATTTGGTCAATTGACCCCGAGAGCTGACTCCTGACCTCACTGTCAAATAAAATCGGAGAAAAGAAAATTTCAGAATCGAGAACTAAATTAAAGAACTAATGAAAAAATAAATAGAAAAAAAAAAGAAAAAGGAAAAGTGAAAAGTGATGACATCATGCATGACATCATGCATGATGTAATAAACACTAATTAAAAAAAAATTGGAGAATTAGTGGTCTTCCATAAGGATAAATACATAAAAGAAAAAGAAAAGAAAAGAAAAAAAAAGGATAGTCTTCTTCATTTGCCGTCCCTCTCTCTCTCACTCTCTCTCTCCCTCACCCATAAACCTCCATTAGAGCTCTTTTGTGAGCTTGAAAATAACAAAATTCCACCATAGAAAAGTAACCTACCATAGATAAAACTTGTTTGGGCAACTAGAAAGGAAGGTGCAAGGGAAAAAAAGAAAAGAAAACTTGAAGGAAAAGAAGAAGAAAATTCTGCATTCAAGGTTAGTAAGTTCACTTCAAATTTTTAGTTTAATTAAAGTATTTATAGCATAAAGAACTTATAATTATGCTTAAAATGAAATGAAAACATTCTTGGGGGACAAGAGTAAATTTCGGCCAACTAGGGTTTGCGATGGAAATTTTTGTGTTTTGATTGAATTAATTATGTTAGGAAGCTTAATTGAGTGATGGAGTGATGTTAGTATGCTGTGAATTAGTTAAATATAACAAATTGGTGAATTAGGGTTTGGACCTAGGGTTTGAAAGACAAAAATTTGGAGAAGTGGTCAAATGGTGTGTTTGACCTTGTTTGAGGTGAGAAATGGTCATTTGTGACCAATTGGGGTATGTTGGAAGTGAGTGGAGATTCAGATTGGATGTGGGCAGTATGCAGATAGCGTGACCTAGGTTTCTTTCAGGGACCAAAATTGAAAATTTACAAGCCCAATTGGTGTGAGGCCAATTGGGAATGAAACTAGACACAAAATGACACATTTTTCATCTAGGAATCATGCCCAAAAAGTGACTAAAACCTAGTGAACAAATTGACCAAATCCGGATTAGGCAATCTGACCTGTACAAAAATGACCAAATGAATAATGTTTTGTATTTTGCCATAACTTGGGCTAGGAAGGTCTAAATGACCTGAAATTTTACCAGTAGAAAGTTAAGATATAGACCTAAAACTTTTATGAAGAACATAAACCCAAATTATGCCCTTAACCAAGTCATTTAGCCACCCAAACTTGGTGACTTAAAACTGCTAGAACCAGTTTTGGTGCCCAGAAATCTAGGTTAAGTCCAATCCGGCAGCCATGATTCAAATGGCTATAACTTGAGCTACAAAACTCCAATTAGAGTGATTCAAAAAGGAAAATAAAGTTAAGACAATAGGGAACATTTTCTATGAATAAAACTTAACCAAATTCTAACAGCAACATGACCAATGAAGCAGTGCAACATAGGACACCAAAACTGAAAATTTACAAATTTTGCCTAAAAGACTTAAGTTTTGAGTAAACAACCAAAACCAACAAATTAGGTAACCAAAATGTGGTATGTGGCTGAAGTTGGAATTCCCATACCTATTAAGCCTTAGAAAGTCAACAAATTGACTTGAATAGTATCATGAATAGTAACTCCGAAATACAAATTTTAAAGAATGTCAAGTTTAGCATATTAAAGCTAGGTAAAAGTAAATTTGAATTTATTTTTGGATTTATGATAAGTTATGATACTGAAACACTGTAAAACTGTGTGTTTCAGTAAAAAAGAATACACGGAAAGAACCCGAGGGATCGAGTCAAGGCCAAGAAGTGACTCGTATAAGGTTTGTGCACAACATAGAAATTCTGTAAATTTTCTTTTGCACATGGTTTTGAATGAATTGATGTAACACCCTCACTGTAACCATTCTGTACATTCTACTGTTCTGGTGACCGGTGTCGGTCCGGATAGCTAGAACATCTGGAAAAATATTTAGACTAGAGTGAGGAGTCATAAATAACTCAAATAATGGTAAGAAAAATTTAGAAAAAATTTTAGAAATAAAATACAACCAGGTTAAATGAGCTGGTGCCCTAACGATGGGTAACCTAGTATGAAGTTACAGTCTTCGCAACTAGAAGCTCTAAACCTAGGAGAAAATTCATGAAATAGTTTTTGAGACTCCAAAGAAGAGTCATTGAGGTTTTGATGGCATTAGAATGCTAAGAAAATATTTAGTAAAATTTTTAGATCGGTACAGACAATTTTGGCTCAATAAGCCAAACGGAGGGCATTTTTGTCATTTCGTCTTCAGAGATGATTTTTGGCTGACTTGTCCAGTTAAATAAATAATTATTATGATCTAAAATATGAATAAATATTGCTAAAAATTGAATTGGAAATGAGTAGAAAAGAAAAGGAAAGAAAAATGAAAGAAATTAGGGATTATGACATCATATGATGTCATTAAAACACTCCTACCCAATCCCATTGTGACACCTACTTATAAACCCAATTAAAAGAGGTAAAAATGAGATAAAATTTCAACACATTCTACTCATCTTCAACCTTGTAATTCGGTAGCCTCACTTTCCCTCACTACCTCCATTAGAGCTCTCTTCTCTCTCTTAATAACCCTCACTTTTCCACCATAAAACCCTAACTTCTCTTCATGAAAAATTGTCCCTACCACTAGAGCAAGCCTTGGACAGCAATTTGAAGAGGAAAAAGAAAGGTTTTGGCAAGCTTGGGAGTAGCTCCAACAAGGTTAGTGACCAATCTCCTTTCATTCTTATTTAATTCATGTGTATTAACATGAGAAAAATGAAAATTTTAAGAAAAAACAAAATAAAACTTATGTATATTCACCCCTACAATTTTGGCAGCTTATGGGTGGTTAGGGTTTGATGAATTTACTTGAAGTAAAGTGTTTATGAGCTGCCCATAGCATGAGATGAGTGATTGAACATAGTTAAGTAAGTGAAATGCAAGAATTGTGCATGTATGAATATGAAAAAAAATTGGACACTTGAACAATTCTAGGTTTTGCTCATGTGATGGTTTATTAACCTTGTAATGGTCAATTAGTGACCATTTGAATGTGTGTGATGAGGAAATGAAGTGAGTTGTGGCTTGGTATTTGAGTTTGGGTGAGCTGCCTTGGTTGACCTGTAGGACTAGGTGTGAGTCCAGTAGGTTTAGGCAGTTATAAATGGAGTTATAGAGGTTCAATTGGTGCAAGGCCAATTGGAAATAAAACTAGACACATAATGGCACAACTTTGGTGAAGAAACCCTGCCCAGAAAACTAAACCAAGTTGACCTAAAAATTGCCCTAATCCGGACTTGCATTCTGCCTGGGCAAAATGACCAAATAAACAGTGTTCATTCATTTGGTCATAAATTAGTGTAGAAAGGTTTAATTGACCTGAAATTTTATCAGAAAAAAGCTAAGACATAGATCTACAACTTTCATGAAGAACACAAATCCAAATTCTGACCATAACCTAGTCAAATTTCCAACCAAACTTAGGTTACCAACTTTGGCAGAACCAGTTTTGCCCAGAATTTTAGATTCTGTCCAATCTGGCCAGTTAAGGTGTTTAGGCCATAACTTGAGCTACAAAACTCAAAATGGAGTGATTCAAAAAAGGAAATGTAACTAGACACAATAAGGAACAACTTTCATGAAGACAATTTTGTCAAATTCCTACTGTATAAATGACCAATGGAATAGTAAAAATGAGGCTTGAAATCTAAAAATTGTGAATAACTAACACTAAGCTTTGAAACGGAATTTGCAACTAATGCCAACAACTTTAGAATGAAAAATGTGGTATGTTGATGATATTTGAACCAATATACCTATTATCTATGAAAAAGTTAACATTTTAGTTGACTAATGAAATGAATAGTAACCTTACACATTGTTGCAAGGGATTTTGCGGTCGCCTGAACGAACCCTCACTGAAGTGGAAAAGAATGAGGAGTCGCCACCTTAGTTTTGAGGGAAACTAAAGAAAACCATTTGTGAAGACAAATTGAAATAAAACCACTTCAAAACAGAGATTCTACGTTCGGGGTCCGTAAACGGGTGGGGAAGGTGTTAGGCACCCCACCTCGTCCCTTAATAAGGGTAAGTAGATTTAACTTTGCATTTTTATAAATTAGTTAGGAGGGCTTGAATAGAAATGTTAATCCTTTTAACAAAAAGGAATATTTGATTTTTCACTAAATTCGGATTACCCAGATACATAAGTAAATGAGATAACCTTAGTGAGTTACTGTTGTATATTAGTTTTGTTTGAAGTGCTATTTTATTAGAATCCAATTTTTTTTGAAATTGGATGAGAACTCTCCTCCGACCTCTTTTAATATTAATTAAAATTTTTAAGCTTGAGAACCGGATAAGAACTCTCCTCCGATCTCTTTTAAAATATTTGTTAAAATTTTGAGATTGAGAATCGGATAAGAACTCTCCTCCGACCTCTTTTAATTAAATGGTAGTCGGATAAGGATTTTTCCAATCTCTCTAAATTTTACCTATCGAGAGGGCCTGAGGCTAAGGGTTCTGACGTTCAAAGGTGTCAGGGGGTCTGCGCAAGACCTCTTTAACTTATTGGTACCTTAGGATCAGGCAGGGATGCCAAACCGAATCCTCCGACCTTCCAATATGGTCGCCTTACCAAGATTTTTGGTAGCGATCTATTCCATTTAGTTATCCGGGTTTTGGTTTTACTCTTGTCTTATGACGTCTTGCCCTATGACCTATTGAGTTATTCTAGTGACTCAGCTTTACCATTTTCCAGGCTTATTATTCAGACCTTTTCATTTTTTCAAAAGGACTCTTAAGTTGCCGTTACTTACATCTCATCCAACTACTTATGTATCGCTTCGAACTAGATGACTTACGCTCAAAAATAATAAAGATTAACAAAGGTATCGACACGGAAATAAACTAGAGCACAACCTTTCTCTCAGATCTTTCAAGTGATATGAACTTAAAAGAAAATAACATACATAAAGAAAGAAGAATGGAAATGCGTAAAACAAGAACTAAACTTAATAAAATGGCAACATGAATATCGACTGTATGAGTCGATTCTAGTGAACTAACCGAGAATCACAAAACGCAATAAGATTGCAAATTGATAACCGGGAGAATAAGGTTCGCCTTGGAACAAAGAGTGCTTCACTAAATGCAATCGAGTCAGAATTGTACCCGAGTTTAAACGAGATCGAACATGGACGATGGAAGTGAAAATAAAGATAACAAGGAACTACAAAATGTGAACGCTGCGGGATGATGAACGAAATAAAATGGAAAGTTTTTGTATTCAAAATCTTTTTAAGAAAATACTTCAGAAAACTAGTTTCAAAAGTTCTTCTTATGAAAGCAGAGTAACGATCTGAATTAAATTTCAGAGTTCTTCCACTATAGTAACTTCCTTCTTTTTTTTTTCTTTTTCCGTCCGTTGAACAGTTTTCATGCAGGTATTTATAGGAACCGGGTGCTCCCCACGAAGGGTCAGGATCTATTTTGAAGGAGATGGAGGATCAGGATTTCGAAGGACATGATCTGAGGCTCAGGAATTAAAGAGGATCAGAACGGACGGCTGAGATCCCCTTCAGAATATTTGTCATTTTCTTCTTCTAATCTGACAGTCCTAAATTCTCTTGTCCAGGGCGATCCGAGGGCTGGGAGTGAAGGGCGCTGATCTTGTCGTTTTCTTCTTCAATCTGAGGGCTCCGAGCTCGTCCTTATAAGTAAGATCAACGGTGGAGATTAGGATGTACAGCGCTGTCCTGAAGTACGCATGTCAGAAATGCGGGCGATTCTAGTGCGTGCGGTTGAGATTTCTCCTGCAACGCTTTAACTACCTTGGCTCTGATTATGACGATAATTGCCAGGAGCTATCTTATTCTCTTTGTCTCCCGACCTCCCCTCTTTTCCGGTCTTTTCAACGTGATCCTTCTCCGATCTTTCATACCGGTCTCCCCTCTTCCGATCTCTATTATTCCAATATTTCCCTTAATCAGGCCCGGTCCGGTCAAAGCATTAATTCCCCTCGATTCCCAAAGCGTCCGCTTCGTTTTCTGCTTAGCAATAAATGCCCGATTTTCCCTATATATACCCCTGACAGAAGAGACTCTCTTCATTCGATTTTCCTCTCTTCCTTCTTACTTTCCGATTCTAATGCTCCGGCAGGTTCCGCTATGATTGTGGTCATGATCCCTTTCCGATGGACCTCTTTATTCCCCGACTGAAAATTTATGGCCCCGGTGCTCGAATAATCGTGATAACCTTATCTGATGTGGTGAGAAAACTGGACCAATTAACCGATTTGGATCGCGGACCTTGATCGTGCCGATCTCGAGTCGTTCGACCGGTATAATCTGTGAACCGATTTCGGCCGAGAAGACTACTAATGTTCTGCCGACCCTTGGCGGTTGTTCTTCCAAGTTTATTCGGCTTCTCACCACATTGGGTGTTCTGACAGCAGCTCACATTGGGTGTTCCGACAGCGGCTTTCCTTCACATTGGGTGTTCGGACAATGCTTCGCTCGATGACGTCCTTTGGATCAGTCACAATGTTGACTTTGACATAGGCCCTTTAGATGGGATGTTCCACCGGTCTCTGAGATCGCCCATATGATGTAGTCCAATTTTAATGTAATCTGATTCCTAGAGATCGGCCAAATGATGTAATCCAATTTTAATGTAATCCGATCCCTAGAGATCGCCCAAATGATGTAATCCAATCTTTTGGAAATAAAGATTTTATTTGTCAATTATCATCTTATTATTATTGCACTAATTATTTTCCGATCTCTGAAGTATTTACCCGATTTGACCTTTAATTTAAATGACCCTAAACCGATCTGCAATTCAAAAGATTTATCTTAATCTGTCGATCTCTAGTTAGCCGATCTCTTTATGGAACTTCTGGAATATTCATGAGATGTGTCAGAAACAGCTGGCAGATCTCGCTGACCGATGCACCGCCTGGGATGCCGTGAGCATTAAATGCTCGGACGAGTATAAATAGGGGTGGGGGTTAGCCATTTGCTCTCTTGTGTCATTTTCAGCTTCTCGCGAACAACTTCAAAATTCTCTCGTTTTCTCAAGCTCTTCCGACTCCGATCAAGCTCCGGTAAGGGTTTTGATCCTTCTTTTAATTCAAATTCTTTATTTTCTTTGAAAATGAGCAGCACCGAAGGTCAGAGAGCGGCGAGCCCTCCTTCCATCAGTTCTCATGGTCATCTGATGAAGTAGAGGTGGTCGGGCCAAGGGTGCGACCTGAACCTCCTATAGTCTCCGTTCCAGCTCGAGAACAAGTGACGTCATCAAGGCATGTGCCTTCTTCAGGGAGAGAGAATCTTCCCATGGACGAACTGCCATCGGTCATTCAAGAAACCGATCTGCAGTCATTCAGCTAGGAGTATAACATTGAGCCCGATTCATATGAACTTATCCGGTGTCACGGCGATCTCCGGGCCGATCATTTCTTCGAAGAGAACGACATGATTATGGTATACGAAGAATAGTTGAAAGCCGGGCTGCGGTTCCCTCTTGACGACTTCTTTAAGGAAGTCTTAAAATTTTTCCAAGTGTGCATAGCTCAAGTTCACCCGAACTCGTGGCAGATCTTAGTAGCCTTCCGAGGCCTCTGCCGAGCTAAGGGATTCCGCCCTATGCCTAAAGTATTCGCCGAATTGCATAGGTTAACTCGTCGAAAGGACGACGAGTACTGGTTTTTCCAGGCGAAGCCACATTGCGGGCTCTTCGTCGATCCGCCTCCTCCTGAAAAAGCTGGAAGAACCGCTTCTTCATTCTAAGGAGCAAAATTCGAACGGCTTTGAGGGTTTCCTCGTGGTAGCTACACCAAGGCCCTTAATTCCGGCGTCTCGTGTTGAATAGGGAAGAGGCGCAATGGTGATGGAGTTAAAGGAGCGGCGTCGAGAGAAGTTCTCTTGCTTGGATGCAATGTGACCGCGAATCGCACCATTGGACTATGGAATTGATCACCGGCAAAGATCGCGGGCTTCAGCTCTCTGACCTCGGCATCGGTATTTTCTACATCTCAGATCTCAGGACCTTAGCGATCTCACTGACCTCTTCTTTGTGTAGGTATGGCAAGCGGCGAAGCCTCCAAGGAGAGCCGAAAGCGAAAGAGGGAGATCTCCCAGAAGGTACGGGAGATGAAACGAGTCGAGGAAATGCAGACACCCAGGCATGAGCCCGGGGAAATACAAGAAGGTTCGTCTCAACCTTCGGGACCGGTGATCGCAGAAGTGGTCCGATCCCCTCCTCGCTGGGAAGAGCGCCTCCACCTCCTCCAGTTGCTCCGAACGCAGAAGAGGGTTCTTTTCAACCTAACGTGAGGACTATCTCCCGCGGTGCCCAAGTTTTAGTCCACTCACTGGAGAAGAATCGTACGGTTTGAGAAAACCCTGGTTTCGCCAAGGTCTTGGCGTCCTCTATCTGTCTTCGAGAAGATCGGGATAGGCTGTCTCCGGATAACCTTGATGATATCTTGACCCGATCCATGAGCTCAACGTGGAGTGCTCGTGAACCAGCACATCATACGGGAGAAGGCGCATCGCCTGGGTAAAGAGGTCGAGAGGATGGGTCATGAAGCAGCTTCCCTCCGATCTCAACTTTCATCCGCTCAGGGCTACATATCTCAAATTGAGGGGCGAATGAAGTTCTATGAGGACAAGCTGGACGACCAAGCTCACGCTTTTGAAGAAGTGCAAGCGCTCGGGCTGATGAAGCTGCTCAACTCGCTCACCTTGCTGAGGAGCTCAAGGTGAAAGAAGAAGAGATAGTGACTGGAGTGGCCGGCGCTTATGTGAATGCTCACAGAGATCTCCTGGCTGAGCTCAAGAAGCGTTACCCTGAGGAGGACTTCTCCTGGATGGCCAACCTGGCTCCCGAGGATGAAGGTGAGGAGAGTGAGGAGGAGGCCGAGGGTGAGAGAGGGGACGGACAAAATGTAGATCAGGCTGGGGGTGATCCTCCAGCTGAATAACTTGTACAAATTCTTGAAATGAAATGAAATGGAATGCCTCTTTTGTTCGATGAATGGTTG
This sequence comes from Hevea brasiliensis, assembly GCF_030052815.1. NCBI lineage: Eukaryota > Viridiplantae > Streptophyta > Magnoliopsida > Malpighiales > Euphorbiaceae > Hevea > Hevea brasiliensis. The sequence continues at coordinate 105,997 of NW_026614594.1, read as the reverse complement.
TGATCGGAAAATTTCTAAATTATTTAAACACTTGATTGTCTGAGTATAACTGAAAGTGATTATTAACCTAAGTGTGAGAGATCGGAAAACACAATGAGCACGAGATCGGTAGGGAACCAACGCTGAACGGGACTTGATTAAAATTAGAAATTTGGCTTGAACATTTAAGATCGGGATCATCAGTAAACCGGAACGGAACCTTTGATTATTCTTAAACTTTTGAAAGGGAGATCGGCAACAAAAATGGTAACAAAGATCTAGTGTCAGTTCAATTTCATTTGTCAAAAGAGATCAGGAATATACTTGACTGGTCAGGAGATTCGACAATGGGTTTGAGAGATCGGTGAGTGATTTAATAGACCGGTAAGGCTTTGACTGATGTGAGGACTTAGCATTGATTCAATTCCTTGTGAGGAGAGATCGGAAATGTGGTTAGCTGTCAAAGGGAGACTTAGTACTGGGGATCGGTTTCAAAGTTTATTAATTCTGGGGATCGGCCAAAATATGGTGTCGACAGCTGCCCCTCTTTACATAATTTCTATTAAAGGGAAAAAATTATCCCGTGTAGGAATTATGTAAAGATTCAGACCCATATTTTGGACGATTAGGTGTTCGAAGTTAGGGAACTAAAGCATGCCTAAGTTAGTGACCTAGAGATCGGCAACAGAAGTTAAAATACTAAAAAATTAAAATCAACTTGGATCAAGGAACCAGTGTTTGATAACAGGAAATTTAAATCGCATGAAATTAAAATCAACTTAGATTAAGGAACCAGAGGTTGATAACAGGAAATGTAAATTGCAGGAAAATTAAAATCAACTTAGATCAAGGAACCAGAGGTTGATAACAGGAAATTTAAATTGCAGGAAAATTAAAATCAACTTAGATCAAGGAACCAGAGGTTGATAACAGGAAATGTAAATTGCAGGAAATTAAAGTCAACTTAGATCAAGGAACCAGAGGTTGATAACAGGAAATTTAAATCGCAGGAAATTAAAATCAACTTAGATCAAGGAACCAGAGGTTGATAACAGGAAATTTAAATCGCAGGAAATTAAAATCAACTTAGATCAAGGAACCAGAGGTTGATAACAGGAAATGTAAATGCATGAAATTAAAATCAACTTAGATCAAGGAACCAGAGGTTGATAACAGGAAATTTAAATTGCAGGAAATTAAAATCAACATAGATAAAGGAACCGAGAGGTTGATAACGAAATTTAAATTGCAGGAAATTAAAATCAACTTAGATCAAGGAACCAGAGGTTGATAACAGGAAATTTAAATTGCAGGAAATTAAAATCAACTTAGATCAAGGAACCAGAGGTTAATAACAGGAAATTTTAATTGCAGGAAATTAAAATCAACTTAGATCAAGGAACCAGCGGTTGATAACAGGAAATGTAAATTGCAGGAAATTAAAATCAACTTAGATCAAGGAACCAGAGGTTGATAACAGGAAATTTAAATTGCAGGAAATTAAAATCAACTTAGATCAAGGAACCAGAGGTTGATAATGGGAAATTTAAATTGCACTTACAAAGCAAGCCTAATTCGGACACTAGAAGTTCTTCCCCAATGAAGTGTACTTAACAGAATCCCGAAGGCCAATGAATGGAGGACGAGTTGCAAGACTTGACCTATGGCTTAATTTCTTCCAATGCCCCATTTCTTTTTTTTTTTTTTTTTTTTTTTTTTTTTTGGTTCCTTTCGGGTTTTCATCCTTCACTCATTTTACAGAAAGCGCCCCTTTGGGGTTTTCGCCTTCTTTCATATATTTTGCTAGGAGCGCCCTTTCGGGTTTTCACCCCTACCTCTTTTTCTCCAAGTCATTCCCTGCAAATCTCATAGTAAAGTACGTGAGGTTATCAATTGTCAAATCCTAATCTTATGGCAAAAAAAATTTTAACAGATTAATTGCGCATTAAATAACGAGATTGCAAAAAGATAATGTTAAAGAGTGAGTATAAAGGGAAGATAAAAGCATAGGGAACATAATATGACTTTATTATAGCTTTAATAAAAACAAAGATAGAGTTTCAAAGGAAAAGGGTACAAGGATAGATCTCACATATTCCTTGTGGCTGGCTTTGAAATCCCTTAACTGCCATTATTTCAAGTTCTCTGAAACCTCATATCGTGACGGTTTCTTCTCCATCCTCGGTTTCATGCCCCATTCCTTATTTCTCCATTTTGGTTCTTGGGACCTTTTTTTTTTTTTTTTTAGGCTCGCTATTTAAGGACTTCCTTTCGGTTTTTCATAATTAAATAATTTTACAAAAAGCGCCCCGTCGGGGTTTTCGCCTTCTTTCACACATTTTGCTGGGAGCGCCCTTTCGGGTTTTCACTCCTACCCCCTTTTGTTTTTTGTTTTTTTGTTTTTTTTTTCTTTTTTTTTTTAGGCATAGTATCTCTTGACGGTGTCAGCATTCACAGGTCTTGGCAATTCTTCACCGTCCATGTGGGTTAAGATCAAGGCTTCTCCAGAAAATGCCTTTTTAACCACATAGGGTCCCTCGTAGGTTGGTGACCATTTACCCTGGGGATCGTTTTGATTCGACAAAGACTTTCTTCGTAATCGTGTCCCCGGATGGAATTCACGTGGCAAACGCCTTTGTCAAATGCCATAGCCATTCTCTTCTCGTATAATTGCCCATGACATGTCTGCCGTTAACCTTTTCGCCCAAAGAAGTTTAATCGATCCAACCTTGACTGGATCCATTCTGACTCATCAATCCCTGATTCCTTCAGAATCCTTAAGGAAGGAATTTCAACTTCAATAGGTAATACTGCTTCCATCCCATAAACCAGTGAGTATGGAGTTGCACCAGTGGAGGTCCTTACAGAAGTTCGATATGCGTGAAGAGCGTAGGGTAGCATATCATGCCAATCCTTATACGTGACTGTCATTTTCTGGATTATTCTTTTGAGATTTTTGTTTGCGGCTTCCACTGCTCCATTCATCTGGGGACGGTATGGGGAGGAATTGAGGTGTCGGATCTTGTATTGATCACACAATTTCTGAATCTTTGGACCATTCAGATTCTTGGCGTTATCAGTGACGATTTCATTGGGGAGACCATGCTGGCAGAGGATATTGTTTCTGAGGAATTTGAGAAACATGTTCTGTGTAATATGGGCGTATGACGTGGCTTCGACCCATTTAGAAAAATAGTCGATTGCTACCAGGATTAATCTGTGCCCATTGGATGCCTTAGGGTTGATGGGACCAATCACGTCGATGCCCCACATTGCGAAAGGCCATGGTGAGACGAGGTTGAACAATTTGTGAGGTGGAACATTTATCGGATCTGCGTAGATCTGACACTTATGGCATTTTCGGAAATATTCGATGCAGTCTTTTTCCATGGTGGTCTAGAAATATCCCCGTCGTATGATTTGCTTAGCTATCAAATGTCCATTAGTATGGGCGGCACAGTTTCCCTCATGAGTCTCAAAAAGGATTCTCTTCGCCTCTTTTGCATCCACACATCTCAACAATTCGCCGTTGGAGCTCCTCTTGTATAGGGTCTCTCCACTGGGGAAGTATCCCAATGCTAATCTCCGAATCATCCTCTTTTCGTTTTTGCTTGCCCCCGAAGGGAATTCTCTGGTTTTGCAGTAGACCAGGATGTCATGATACCAAGGTTCATCATCAGGTTCTTCTTCAATCATGAAGCAATAAGCTGGCTCATTCCTTGTCTTAATCTTCAATATCTGAGTCATCTGCCCTTCTTCGATTTGAGCCATAACAGCTAGAGTAGCTAAGGCATCAGCAAATTGATTCTTGTCTCTGCTAAGATGAGTGAAAGAGATTTCTTCGAATTTCTTAATCACCGCAGATGAAGTACTTCTGATACGGGATTAGCTTAGGATCCTTAGTTTGCCATTCTCCCTTGACTTGATAAATGATCAGGGCTGAGTCTCCATATACCTTCAACTTCCTGATTTTCATTTCGATGGCAGCCTGTAGACCCATCACACAAGCTTCATATTCTGCGACGTTGTTGGTGCAGTCAAATCTCAACTTGATAGCTATCGGAAAGTGTTTTCCATCCGGGGATATCAACACAGCTCCAATTCCATTACCGGACAAATTGACAGCTCCGTCGAAATACATTTCCCATACATCGGCTGGCCCCTCTTCTTCGCAGTCTACTTCATTAATATGCTCATCAGGGAACTCAAAATCCAGGGCTTCATAATCCTAGATAGGATTTTCTGCTAGAAGGTCAGCGATCACACTACCTTTCACCGCCTTCCGGGTCATATAGACTATGTCATATTGGGAGAGTATGACCTGCCACTTGGCTATCTTGCCTGACACGAATGGGCTTTCGAATACATATTTGATAGGATCCATCCTGGAGATGAGCCATGTCTTGTGATTCAACACGTAGTGCTTGAGGCAGTTTGCCGTCCAGGCTAACGCGCAGCAAGTCTTCTCTAAGAAAGAGTACCTCGACTCACAATCATTGAACTTTTTACTCAGGTAATAGATAGCCCTCTCTTTTCGGCCAGTGTCATCATGTTGTCCCAAAACACATCCCCTCGAGTTCTGTTGGACTGCCATATACAGGATCAGAGGCCTCCCCGCCACGGGTGGAACCAATACTGGTAGGCTTGACAGATACTGCTTGATTGTCTTGAAAGCCTCTTGACAAACTAAATCCCATTGAGTGGTGTTGTTCTTTCGGAGCAGTTTAAAAATAGGCTCGGCCTTAGTGGTGAGATTGGAAATAAACCTTGATATATAGTTCAATTTTCCCAGGAAACTGCGCACCTCCCTTTCTGTTCTTGGGGATGGCATCTCTTGAATAGCTCGAACTTTATCGGGATCTACCTCTATTCCCTTCTCGCTCACTATGAATCCCAATAATTTCCCTGACCTAGCTCCGAATATGCATTTGGCGGGATTCAGTTTCAACTGATATTTCCTGAGTTTCTCAAATACTTTCCTCACCACCTGCACGTGGCTCTCTTCTCCCCTAGATTTGATGATCATATCATCCACGTACACCTCCACTTCTTTATGCATCATATCGTGGAATAATGTGACCATAGCGCGTTGATAGGTAGCACCGGCATTCTTCAACCCGAAAGGCATGACCCGATAGCAAAATACTCCCCATTGAGTGATAAAAGCGGTTTTCTCTTTGTCTTCCTCATCCATTGGGATTTGATTGTACCCAGATGCCCCATCAATGCATGAACATCTGCCCAATCCCGCCGCATTGTCTACTAATACATCAATGTGGGGGAGAGGGAAATCATCCTTTAAGCTTGCTCTATTAAGATCCCTGTAATCAACGCACACCCTAACTCTCCCGTCCTTCTTCATTACCGGGACAACGTTAGCTATCCATTGGGGATATTTGACTACTTCCAGGAACCCAGCATCATACTGTTTCTTGACTTCATCCCGAACTTTGAGCAATGTGTGAGGATTCATTCTTCTTAATTTCCGTTTCATCGGGATTGTCCCCGGAATAAGGGGAATTTTGTGTGCCACTATCTGGGGGTCCAAGCCAACCATATCATCATAGCTCCAGGAAAATACGTCCAGGAATTCTCTAAGCAAACTGATCATATCTCCCAATTCTTCACTCTCCACAACCTTAAGTTCCCTCTTCACTTCTTCCGTGCCTAGGTTTATGGTGCGTGTTTCATCGCCACAAGGCATTAGGGAAGGTTCATCCCTTTCATCGCTTTCTTCTGTGAGCTCCACCTCAGAATCACTTGAAGTAATGGCAGTTATAGGGGTTTCAAAATTAACCAGAGGAATTTCCGAGTCTATTGAATTATTAGGTGTTAATTGATGAATGGTCCTGAATGAACGAAAATAGAATATATTATGAGGATGGAATTCAAATGGAGAAAAGAATTGGAAATAAATGCGCTATTAATTCATTAAAAATTTATGACATAAGAAAAGGGTCCATTTACAATGTTACAGTTGTCATCATGGACAAAATGATCAAGTGTAGATAACCAAAGGTATTTTACTCGAAATTAAGTACAGGGATGTCCTCTGCTGTCCAGTTGTCCAGTTCCTGCCCCTTAGCCATTGGCGAGACCAGAGCCTCATACAAGGAATCAAGATTGATGACATCGATGGATGGTTCTAGAGGAAACTCTTTGCTTTCATCCCCAGGTTCTATCATATTCACGCCATTGCCTGTACCATGAGTGGGCAATGGGTTTAACGTGACATTGGGGAGGGAACCATTCCCTTCAATCTTCAACCACCCATTCCTGATTAGGGCGTGCACCCTTCCCCTGAGTGCCCCGCAGTTATCGGTTGAATGCCCTTGTGCCCCTCCATGATATTCACAACGGGCAGTGGCATCATACCACCTGGGGTATGGTGGCTGAATCGGGTCAAGGGGAACCGGTACTATCTGATTTATACCGACGAGGTATCGGTATATTTCGCTGAGTGGGAGGGGAAGGGGTGGATCAGGATTTCTTGGTGGTCTCGGGTTGTTTTGAGGTGGTCTAGGTTGAGCAGGTGGTGGAGGAGGTCTGGGTTGGTAATTTGTAGGCGGAGGATACTGTGGGCGTGGGCGCGGATAATTTGGGAAAGGAGGTGGAATGTTGGCAATGGTTTGGCCACGGGGAGGATATGGTTGGTAGTTATTTTGGGGAGGTGAGGAGTAATTATTTTGTAGGGTGACGGAATGCACATCACCCTCATTCTTTTTGCCAAAACTGGCAGTTTTCTTCGCAGGATTCTCAGTCAACTCCTGCAGCCGTCCCATCCTTAAATTGGCTTCAATTCTCTCACCCACTTGGATGATATTCGAGAAGCTATTGGAGGTATTTCCAATCATCATATTGAAGTAAGGAGCCTTCAGTGTTTCGATGAATAGGGAGCAGAGTTCATTGTCGGTCACCGAAGGATATACTTCTGCAGCCTTCTCCCTCCATCTTTGGGCATACTCTTTTAAGCTTTCCCTGTCCCTCTGTACCAAATTTTGGAGATCTCTCCTCGTGGGGGCCACGTCGCAGTTGAACTTGTATTGTTTTAGGAAAGCGTCAGCCAAATCCTTCCAAGAGCGCAATTTGCTCCTGTCCAACTGAATGCACCATCTCAGGGCTGCCCCAGAGAGAGTCTCATGGAAGAAGTGGACTAGGAGTCGATCGTCCTCTGTTAGGGCAGACATTTTGGCAATGTAGGTGGCCAGGTGAATGCGGGGGTCTGAGTTCCCGGTGTATTTGTCGAAGTCCAGGATTTTGAACTTGGGCGGCACCACCACGTCTGGCACCAATCTCAGCGACGTTACATCGACTGAACCATACATGTTCAGCCCCTCTATTGCTCTTAATCTCTCTTCTAGAGCGGACAGCTTCTCATTTTTTCTCGTCTTACTTTCTCCCCCCATTGCAAGAGATACTCCCCCAGTTGGGAAATGAGGGGCGAGGTGAATTTGAGGGATCAGGACTGAAGGGTATGGTTCAGCATTCGAGACAACTGGATAATAGGAGAAAGGTAGGTCATTATTTATGGTAGCCGGATTGACAGTGATTGTCGGATCCGGGATAGGTGACTGAAAGGTGAAAGAGGTTGAAGCCTGATGAGGATCCATTGTTGTAGGTGGTAGAGGAGGTAGTGGTAGGTTAGGTTCTGAAGCGGGTTTATTTTGGGACATCTCCCTCATTAGTCTCATGAGTTTTGAGACCTGATCCTTCAATTCGGAAACCTGTCCTTGTAGGTTCTGTACTTGTTCTTGATCTTCCATTATCTTCTTTGTTGGGGATCTTGTTAAGTACACTCGCTTGGGTTGAACCGTGTGCTTGGTCAGACTTGCCTTGTTTGAAGCAATGTTGATTTTCTGTAGGGAAATAAATAAAAGCTTTTAGTGAATTTTGAATTTCGTAAAAAATTTAAAGGTCCTGGTTCGGATAAAGGATACAGTGGCATTTGGGAGCCAAAATGAAATCTGTAGAAGGATAATCACATCAATTTTATCATGCTATCATTCGATAGTCTGACTGTGAATGACTGGGTTGAACGCACATCTATGATACCTGTCCATATGGCTCATCCAATTTTTTGCATAACCCTAGCGAGGGGATTCCTACGGGAGTCATACTATTCATTCACAATTTTGCTAAACCATGGCTTGAATCGCCTCATAGGTTCAACAATGGTTTAACATTTTGTTCTGGTCTAAGAACTTCTTCTGCCGACTGACTCGAGGATGCCATGTTAAAAATGATGCTTATCCTTTTACAGACCTTAATTTGGTGATGCCTGCGGGAAAAACTTGTTAGCAGGATAAATTCAGGTAATCTTGAATTATACTGTTGGCAGAGTGACACCTGCACATTTATCAAAGTAGGAAAGTGTGTAGGTTTTCTTAACAGTATGATTCAAGATTAGCCTTAAAAATGAGAACAAAATAAAATAAACAGAATAGGGTAAGAGTAAGTATGCCCCTTTTGTCTTAAAGTAAGGGAAAGTCCTGATACCGGCTAGGTGCTACCTAATTGGACAGTTCTATCCTATATGGTAGCTTGCTACGGCTTTCCACTATCGTGAGAGTTTAGCTCAGGGTCTAACTCTCTAAAAGCCACAGGTTCCCAAATTGCCCTACTGTAAATCGTAGAGCCTCATTCTATCCCCATGATATTGTCGGGAAAATTTCACGGATATCACAGTGAATAGAACGAGTTTCAATTTGAGCAGAAGCCTTCACGGATACTAACGGGGTAGAACCCACGGGTACCGCTACATGACCCCCTCCTACTTTCCTAAAAGGGTAAGAAAGCCCAGGTATAGGGCTGAAGTGTGTGAGCACATCGTGTGAGTGTTCAGTGTGTGAAGGGACATCTTTACCTCTTCCCAATTCAGGGGGGTTTTATTTTTCCCATTTTTTTTTTCAAACAAAGAGCAGTGTAAGTAGTAAGACAAGCAAAACAAGTGGAACAGTTAGTAGGAATAAACAAAAATTAACACATAAAATATTACCGGGTGAGCCCACCTAACTATAATTTGATTGAGAAATTAGATCTACTTTTGGACCTCTGGACCAGGGTCAAGTTAAAACAAACGTCCCCAGCGGAGTTGCCAAGCTGTCGCAAGGGATTTTGCGATCGCCTAAATGAACCCTCACCGAAGTGGAGAAGAATGAGGAGTCGCCACCTTAGTTTTGAGGGAAACTAAAGAAAACCATTTGTGAAGATAGATTGACATAAAACCACTTCAAAATAGAGATTCTAAGTTCGGGGTCCGTAAACGGGTGGGGAAGGTGTTAGGCACCCCACCTCGTCCCTTAATAAGGGTAAGTAGATTTAACTTTGCATTTTTTATAAATTAGTTAGGAGGGCTTGAATGGAAATGTTAATCCTTTTAACAAAAAGGAATATTTGATTTTTCACTAAATTTGGATTACCCAGATACATAAGTAAATGAGACAACCTTAGTGAGTTACTGTTGTATATTAGTTTTGTTTGAAGGGCTATTTTATTAGAATCCAATTTTTTTTAAAATTGGATGAGAACTCTCCTCCGACCTCTTTTAATATTAATTAAAATTTTTAAGCTTGAGAACCGGATAAGAACTCTCCTCCGATATCCTTTAAAATATTTGTTAAAATTTTGAGATTGAGAATCGGATAAGAACTCTCCTCCGACCTCTTTTAATTAAACGGTAGTCGGATAAGGATTTTTCTGATCTCTCTAAATTTTACCTATCGAGAGGGCCTGAGGCTAAGGGTTCTGACGTTCAAAGGTGTCAGGGGGTCTGCGCAAGACCACTTTAACTTATTGGTACCTTAGGACTGGGCAGGGGATGCCAAACCAAATCCTCCGACCTTTCAATATGGTCGCCTTACTAGCATTTTTGGTAGCCGATCTATTCCATTTAGTTATCCGGGGTTTGGTTTTACTCTTGTCTTATGACGTCTTGCCCTATGACCTATTGAGTTATTCTAGTGACTCAGCTTTACCATTTTCCAGACTTATTATTTAGACCTTTTCATTTTTTCAAAAGGACTCTTAAGTTGCCGTTACTTACATCTCATCCAACTGCTTATGTATCGCTTGGAACTAGATGACTTACGCTCAGAAATAATAAAGATTAACAAAGGTATCGACACGAAAATAAACTAGAGCACAACCTTTCTCTGTATCTTTCCAGCGTGATATGAACTTAAAAGAAAATAACATACATAAAGAAAGAAGAATGGAAATGCGTAAAACAAGAACTAAACTTAATAAAATGGCAACATGAATACTGACCTGTAAGGAGTCGATTCTAGTGAACTAACCGAGAATCACAAAACGCAATAAGATTGCAAATTGATAACCGGGAGAATAAGGTTCGCCTTGGAACAAAGAGTGCTTCACTAAATGCAATCGAGTCAGAATTATACCCGAGTTTAAACGAGATCGAACATGGACGATGGAAGTGAAAATAAAGATAACAAGGAACTGCAAAATGTGAACGTTATGGATGATGAACGAAATAAAATGGAAAGTTTCAGTGTTCAAAATCTTTTTAAGAAAATACTTCAGAAAACTAGTTTCAAAAGTTCTTCTTATGAAAGCAGAGTAACGATCTGAATTAAATTTCAGAGTTTTTCCGCTATATTAACTTCTTTCTTTTTTCTTTTTGTCCCTTGAACAGTTTTCATGCAGGTATTTATAGGAACCGGGTGCTCCCCACGAAGGGTCAGGATCTATTTTGAAGGAGATGGAGGATCAGGATTTCGAAGGACATGATCTGAGGCTCAGGAATTAAAGAGGATCAGAACGGACGGCTGAGATCCCCTTCAGAATATTTGTCATTTTCTTCTTCTAATCTGACGGTCCTAAATTCTCTTGTCCGGGGCGATCCGAGGGCTGGGAGTGAAGGGCGCTGATCTTGTCGTTTTCTTCTTCGATCCGAGGGCTCCGAGCTCGTCCTTACAAGTAAGATCAACGGTGGAGATTAGGATGTACAGCGCTGTCCTGACGTACGCATGTCAGAAATGCGGGCGATTCTGGGGCGTGCGGTTGAGATTTCTCCTGCAACGCTTTAACTACCTTGGCTCTGATTATGACGATAATTGCCAGGAGCTGTCTTATTCTCTTTGTCTCCCGACCTCCCCTCTTTTCCGGTCTTTTCAACGTGATCCTTCTCCGATCTTTCATACCGGTCTCCCCTCTTCCGATCTCTATTATTCCAATATTTCCCTTAATCAGGCCCATCGGTCAAAGCATTAATTCCCTTGATTCTGAAGCGCCCGCTTGCTTTCGCTAGCAATAAATGCCCGATTTTCCCTATATATACCCCTGACAGAAGAGACTTTCTTCATTCGATTTTCCTCTCTTCCTTCTTACTTTCCAGTTCTAGCTGCTCCGGCAGAAGTTCCGGCCATGATTGTGGCTGTTGATCCCTTTCCGATGGACCTCTTTATTCCCCGACTGAAAATTTACGACTTTGCTCGAATAATCGTGATAACCTTATCCGATGATGGTGAGAGAATCGACTAATTAACCGACCGATCGCGGACCTTGATCGTGCCGATCTCGAGTCGTTCGACCGGTATAATCGGTGAACCGATTTCGGTCGAGAAGACTACTAATGTTCTGCCAACCCTTGGCGGTTGTTCTTCCAAGTTTATTCGGCTTCTCACCACATTGGGTGTTCTGACAACGGCTTTCCTTCACATTGGGTGTTCCGACAGCGGCTTTCCTTCACATTGGGTGTTCCGACAGCGGCTCGGTTCCAGTCGATGACGTCCTTTGGATCAGTCACAATGTTGACTTTGACATAGGCCCTTTAGATGGGATGTTCCACCGGTCTCTGAGATCGCCCAAATGATGTAGTCCAATTTTAATGTAATCCGATCCCTAGAGATCGCCCAAATGATGTAGTCCAATTTTAATGTAATTCGATCCCTAGAGATCGCCCAAATGATGTAATCCGATCTTTTGGAAATAAAGATTTTATTTGTCAATTACCATCTTATTATTATTGCACTAATTATTTTCTGATCTCTGAAGTATTTATCCGATCTGACCTTTAATTTAAATGACCCTAAACCGATCCGCAATTCAAAAAATTTATCTTAATCTGTCGATCTCTAGTTAGCCGATCTCTTTATGGAACTTCTGGAATATTCATGAGATGTGTCAGAAACAGCTGGCAGATCTCGCTGACCGATGCACTGCCTGGGATGCCATGAGCATTAAATGCTCGGTCGAGTATAAATAGGGGTGGGGCTTAGCCATTTGCTCTCTTGTGTCATTTTCAGCTTCTCGCGAACAACTTCAAAATTCTCTCGTTTTCTCAAGCTCTTCCGACTCCGATCAAGCTCCGGTAAGGGTTTTGATCCTTCTTTTAGTTCAAATTCTTTATTTTCTTTGAAAATTAGGGGCGCCGAAGGTCAGAGAGCGGCGAGCCCTCCTTCCATCCAGTTCTCGTGGTTATCTGATGAAGTAGAGGTGGTCGGGCCAAGGGTGCGACTTGAACCTCCTATAGTCTCCGTTCCAGCTCGAGAACAAGTGACGTCATCAAGGCATGCGCCTTCTTCAGGGAGAGAGAATCTTCCCATGGACGAACTGCCATCGGTCCTTCAAGAAACTGATCTGCAGTCATTCAGCCAGGAGTACAACATTGAGCCCGATTCATATGAACTTATCCAGTGTCACGGCGATCTCTAGGCCGATCATTTCTTCGAAGAGAACGACATGATTATGGTATACGAAGAATAGTTGAAAGCCGGGCTGCGGTTCCCTCTTGACGTCTTCTTTAAGGAAGTCTTAAAATTTTTCCAAGTGTGCATAGCTCAAGTTCACCCGAACTCGTGGCGGATCTTAGTAGCCTTCCGAGGCCTCTGCCGAGCTAAGGGATTCCGCCCTACGCCTAAAGTATTCGCCGAATTGCATAGGTTAACTCATCGAAAGGACGACGAGTACTGGTTTTTCCAGGCAAAGCCACATTGCGGGCTCTTCGTCGATCTACCCTCCTCCCTGAAAAACTGGAAGAACCGCTTCTTCATTCTAAGGAGCAAAATTCCGAATGGCTTTGAGGGTTTCCCTCGTAGCTGGCTACACCAAGGGCCCTTAATTCCGAAGCGTCTTGTGTTGAATAGGGAAGAGGGCGCAATGGTGATGGAGTTAAAGGAGTAGGCGTCCAGAGAGAAGTTCTCTTGCTTGGATGTAGTGACAGCCGAACTGCACCATTGGACTATGGAATTGATCACCAAAGATCGCGGGCTTGACTCTCGACTCGGCATCGGTATTTTCTACATCTCAGATCTCAGGACCTTAGCGATCTCACTGACCTCTTCTTTGTGCAGGTATGGCAAGCGGCGAAGCCTCCAAGGAGAGCCGGAAGCGAAAGAGGGAGATCTCCCGGACGGTACGGGAGATGAAACGAGTCGAGGAAATGCAGACACCCAGGCATGAGCCCGGGGAAATATAAGAAGGTTTGTCTCAACCTTCGGGACCAGTGATCGCAGAAGTGGTCCGATCCCCTCCTCGCCGGGAAGAGCCGCCTCCACCTCCTCCAGTTGCTCCGAACGCAGAAGAGGGTTCTTCTCAACCTAACGTGAGGACTATCTCCCGCGGTGCCCAAGTCTTAGTCCACTCACTGGAGAAGAATCGTACGGTTCCAGAAAACCCTGGTTTCGCCAAGGTCTTGGCATCCTCTATCTGTCTTCAAGAAGCTCGGGATAGGCTGTCTCCGGATAACCTTGATGATATCTTGACCCGATCCATGAGCTCGAACGCGGAGTGCACGTGAACCAAAGACATCATACGAGAAGGCGCATCGCTCGGTAAAGAGGTCGAGAGGATGGGTCATGAAGCAGCTTCCCTCCGATCTCAACTTTCATCCGCTCAGGGCTACATATCTCAAATTGAGGGGCGAATGAAGTTCTATGAGGACAAGCTGGCCGAGCAAGCTCACGCTTTTGAAGAAGTGCAAGCGCTCCGGGCTGTTGAAGCTGCTCAACTCGCTCACCTTGCTGAGGAGCTCAAGGTGAAAGAAGAAGAGATAGTGACTGGAGTGGCTGGCGCTTATGTGAATGCTCACAGAGATCTCCTGGCTGAGCTCAAGAAGCGTTACCCTGAGGAGGACTTCTCCTGGATGGCCAACCTGGCTCCCGAGGATGAAGGTGAGGAGAGTGAGGAGGAGGCTGAGGGTGAGAGAGGGGACGGACAAAATGTAGATCAGGCTGGGGGTGATCCTCCAGCTGAATAACTTATACAAATTCTTGAAATGAAATGAAATGGAATGCCTCTTTTGTTCGTTGAATGGTTGTGATCGGAAAATTTCTAAATTATTTTATGACTTGATTGTCTGAGTATAACTGAAAGTGATTATTAACCTAAGTGTGAGAGATCAGAAAACACAATGAGCATGAGATCGGCAGGGAACCAACGCTGAACGGGACTTGATTAAAATTAGAAATTTGGCTTGAACATTTAAGATCGGGATCATCAGTAAACCGGAATGGAATCTTTGATTATTCTTAAACTTTTGAAAGGGAGATCGGCAACAAAAATGGTAACAAAGATCTAGTGTCAGTTCAATTTCGTTTGTCAACAGAGATCAGGAATATACTTGACTGGTCAGGAGATTCGACAATGGGTTTGAGAGATCAGTGAGTGATTTAATAGACTGGTAAGGCTTTGACTGATGTGAGGACTTAGCATTGATTCAATTCCTTGTGAGGAGAGATCGAAAATGTGGTTAGTTGTCAAAGGGAGACTTAGTACTGGGGATGGGTTTCAAAGTTTATTAATTCTGGGGATCGGCCAAAATATGGTGTCGACACACATAAAGTACAAATATTCAAGAAATGACTTTGTAATATGCCCTAGTAGGCATAATGTGATTGGTTTGGATACGTTGGCATGCCAATAGGGTTCTGATAGCAGTACTGCGTATGATGTATGGCTTCATTGCCATTCTGTGATGTGATAGCCTATGGCTATACTGATTATGATGTTTTACTTGGCTTTATGCCTTATTGCTTTTATGGCTTATTAGCCATTTTGTTTGCACACCGGGAGACACATTGTAACCAATGGTGTGATGGCCCAAGATACCTGGTACCCAGTGCTAGTTTACCCGTTTATCCAGTCCGGTTAACTTGTATAGGTTACTTAGGCTTGGAAAAGTATAACTGTAATTAAACTGATTATTAAAAAAAATACGAAAATTAAATATCAAGAATGATTACAATAAAATACAAAGAAGCTCAAAATCATCAAGAAAATAATTAACAAAATGCATGAAGAAGTTAATATCATAAAATGTAATTAGCCATCAACTAAACAATAAGTTAGTAATTATTCATTTCTTATGAACACAATAACTAGGAAATTGTTACTTTTATTTGCATATTATATTTTCTTGTATTATTGGCACCACTAAGCTTTATGCTTAGCACGTCGCTTTTGCAACGCGTAGGTACTGAAGATTTGGATAGAGGGCCCAGTAGACCATAGATTGGGTAAGGCCATTCACAGTTCTGCATAGTATCCGTGTCACCTCAGAGGCTACAGTGCATTGGTAGGACACTAGGTCCCATTTTGCATTTTGTGATTTTTGTAAGTTTTGTAATTAAACTTTTATTTTATCATGTATATTTGAAACTTATGTAATATAATTTTATATTAATGTAAGTATTTGTAACTTTGTGTTTATAAATAACATATGAGAATTTATTTATGATTTGAGCCTGATGATGATGTGAAATGAATGAATGACAAATGGAGGAATTGTTAAGAAATTGTTGTAAATTGATGTGATACAAATGGAGTTTGAGAATGATTGGAAATTATTGGAAGTGTTTTCTACAGGTTCCGAAGAACTGTTTTCTCTATTTTTAGCCGGCACTCTGTCGGATTTTCTATAAAATTTTCAGAGCCACAAATTAATTTATAATTTCAATAAATGATCTAAATGAGATCAATTTCATAAATTTCACTTAATAACTATAATAAATAAATTAAGAACTGATATATATCAATGAGATAAGTTATGGTGTTCCGGTACACTGTGTGGCATATCTTGCTCGGCTACACTGTAGACGGGTAAGGGGTATCACAATTGAAATATTGAATTGTGACATTATTTTATTGAAATATTTATTATGCTTTTGTTTTAAATTATTGAAAGTTATTTGTGTATGTTTGAGATGGCATAAATGTTTAGTAAATTGTTAAGATAAGTTTTGAAACCACAGTGTCATGACCATATATTTGAATACCTCACTAGCATGACTAGTGGGGGAAATCAGTTTCGAATTTTGATTCCTTCTTTGGCTAAAGTGTTGAGGTGTGTGCCAGTAGAAGAAGAAAAAGAATGGGTTCCCATATATTTGAGCTAGCTAGCCTTGTGTTGTGACTTCTCCTTAGCCTCTGGCTATTAAGATTATATTTGTTTCGAATGGCATGATATAATTGTGTATTTTTATGAAATTTGTTTTGAAACTTTTACAATGAAATTATTTGGATTAAAATCTTATAAATCATGTTTTGAATTTATATTTCATGTTTAGTTTAATTTTTGAATAAATATGATTTAAATTCCGCATAAAGATTATTTTAGTATGTTGTGCACCACTGAGTCCTAGTACTCAGCGATGGCTGTTATTGCTGTCGCAGATATAGAGACTAGAGGAGCAGCAGAGTGAGCTGCTGAGGATTGAGGAGCTACCTACTCTGAAGTTTATCGGGTATATTTTATACCCTGATTGTAAAAATTATTTTGATGTATATAAATGTATGTAAATGTAGAAAATGGTCATGAGCAGTTGTATAGAGTTGTATAAAGCTTGTAATAAATTTTGGTTTGAATTTTTCCTAAAGTAAATTTTTGGAATGATGTATATAAATTGTTTTATCTTTAATGAAATATGAATGGAAATATTTTATTTTAATTTGAATAAAATTGATTAATAGTATTTTGATGATTGTTGAATTTTGAAAATTGAGAAATGATGTTGAAATTAGTTGGGATGGTTGTGGAATTGATGAAGTTTTTGAGATAAATCTTTGGAAGTGCTTTTTATGGGTATTTGAAGAATTGTTTTCTCAAAATACAGACGACACTGTATCGAAATTTTCATAAAATTTGCGAAAAAATAAAATGGGATAAAAATCTTAACTAGTTTTCAAACTCTAATTAAATGTTTTAATACCTATTAGAAAATGCTCACCACTTATAAAAGTAAGAAAATTGTTTTAAAATCCCTTGTAGGGCACTTAATGAGTTATCGATAGGTGAAGTTCGGTAGTTCATTAGGTATTCTACGGGATCATATTATGCCTTACAGAGGGGTAAGGTGTGACATGTACAGCCATCACCACCTGTACACAGGTCCCCATTGGAGAGACTGCGGAAATATGGGGCAATTGACTTCAAGGGTAAGAAGGAGGATGATCTAGCTATCGTAGAGTATTGGCTAGAAAGGACAGAGAGGGTATTGCAACAGCTACACTGCACCCCAGAGCAGCAATTGGAGTGTGCTCTGTCACTACTTCAGGGGGATGTGTATCGATGGTGGGTGACAGTATCGAGAGTGATATAGCCTGCATAGATCACCTGGAATTTCTTTTTGACATAGCTCAAGAAGAAATATATTAGCCATGTATACTTAGAGGCCAGAAGAAGAGAATTCCTGGCACTGAGACAGAGGCAGCTTACAGTCTTCGAATATGAGTGAAAATTTATGAGACTCAGTGAATATGCATTGGAGATAATGCCCACAAAGGTTGATAAATGCAGGAGGTTTGAGGATGGATTAAATGATAACATCAGACTGATAGTCACATCTCACCACTTCACATATTTCTCCCTGTTAGTAGCATCAGCTCTAGATGTGAAGAGAGTTAGAGATGAGGAGTAGTCCAGGAGGGACAGGCAACATAAGAGGGGTTCTGGATCTGGTCAGTCTGGTTCAGTAGCAACTGGTAGTAAGAAGCCCAAGGAGTCTCAGGGTCAGACTCAGGGTTGAGGTAAGAGGCAGAGATCTCTGTTTGCTCATAGGAGAGGAGGACAGTCTGGTGTATCAGTGGGTAGTTCTCCAGGTGTAGCTACACAGGGATCATCCCCAATACTAGCTTGTACACATTGCAGAAGGAGCCACTGAGGAGAGTGTAGATTATTGACTGGGGGATGCTTTAGATGTGGGTTTACGAATCACTTCTTGAAAGATTTTCCACAGAGGAGTGCTAGTGCTCTTACTACTCCACCCCAGATAGAGAGGTCTACGTCGGTAGCACAGAGGGGTAGAAGACCTGCGAGGCCTGATACAGCTAGTACTGGTAGTAGTATGCCCTAGAGCATATCATTTAGTATGTATCTTGTACATATTTTTATTAATAAAAGGCTTTTTCACTTTTCCGTTTATATAATATATTTATGTATAATAGAAAAGGTCCATTGATATTTTGTTAGAAATATTATTCTTAAGTTGTTAAGAATATGAGTGACATTATTTCTAGCACAAAGTATCATAAATAGGTTCACAATCGAGGAATATGAGTGACATTATTTCTAGCACAAAGTATCATAAATAGGTTCACAATCGAGGATACTTCATAATAAGGACATGACTTATCCAGAAAGATTGTATTCATGTTTGTTCCCAAGTTATTTATATGAGATATAAATAAGATGGAACGGTGAGTCTCATGCCATATGACAAATATGATAGGTACTTATAAATGATAAGTAGGCCGAACCAGTGACACTTATGATAAGCACATGGAGTTTACTCTTGAGAAGATAGGTCACAGAATATGTCACCATGCAGAAAATAACATCAGCTAAAAATCCAGCTGATCCATTCACTAAGCCTATGTCACAGACTCAGCTAGACCGTCATCTTGAGAAGATAGGTCTAAGATATTATAATCAATGGCTCTAGTGCTAGTGGGAGATTGTTAGTAGTATGCCTTAGAGCATACCATTTAGTATGTATCTTGTACATACTTTTATTAATAAAAGGCTTTTCCACTTTTTCGTTTACATAATATATTTATGTGTAATAGAAAAGGTCCATTGATATTTTATTAGAAATATTATTCTTAAGCTATTAAGAATATGAGTGACATTATTTCTAGCACAAAGTATCATAAATAGGTTCATAATGGAGGATACTTCATAATAGGGACATGACTTATCCAGAAAGATTATATTCATGTTTGTTCCCAAGTTATTTATATGAGATATAAATAAGATGGAATGGTGAGTCTCATGCCATATGACAAACATGATAGGTACTTATAAATGATAAGTAGGCCAAACCAGTGACACTTATGACAAGCACATGGAGTTTACTCTTGTCAATGTTTTGTCATAAATCATATCAGTGCATATAATCTTTAGACCTGAGATAGCACAGTTATCTTGTATATAGGTAGTTTGAGTTTGATACTACTTTCATACTTGTACTGTGTATGGGTATATGGGCATGTATTGGCTCCTACTAGTTATATATGGAGGCAGGTGTTGATCAAGATGGAATCTGTTCCTCTAAGTAAATAGAGATAAAATCCTATGTTCATTTAATTGTTCTTGATGTTTCAAGTTCCTGGCCAAGACAGATAGATTTATTCAGAAAAGAGTTTCTGATGAGAAAATCTTTTTAATCAAGAACTAGAATTAAAAGAGAACATAATATTCATAGCAAAAGGAGTTTGACATAAACCATGACTCCAGCTTGAGTTGGGATTTTGTAACAGAGAGATTCTAGTGCATGGTAACATATGATTATAGGTTCATTTAAGATAAACCTTATTACTAATTGGGTGTCCATGGCATGCTATGCTAGGTGTTAACCATGGTCTATGAGGTGCATAAAATGATTTAGAAAAATCATTTATGGTAAGAAAGAGTTCTGATGGTATTAAGAGTTGATATCATATCTCGTTGCCAATTAGTGATGAGTCTAGTAAGTCACACACATACACAAGTTATCACCTAATTAAATATGATTTAATTAATTAATTAATTAAATAGGTTTGGTTTGCAATTAGATTGCAAAGTCCCTAGCATGACTTGAAACCAAATCTAGATTATTGGATGTATAGTATAAGTTAAATTTATATTTAAAGTGTTTAAATATGAATTTAATTAATGAGAAATTAATTAATAGAGATTAATTAATTAATTTATATTTGATATAAATTAATTAGAAGAAGAGAAATAATTATTTTGGGTTAAGAACTCAAAATTAAGACACAGGGGCATTTTGGTCATTTCGCAGTGTGACACGTGGCACCATGAGATGGTGACACATGGCATTACACATAAGCTTGCCAAATGTCTTTTAATCATGTAAGATGATTAAAATTAAGATTAAATATAGGTTTGACACTTGGCACAATGTGATTGGGTCACTTAAACGTAGAGCTAATCAAAGGGTGACATGTGACAAGGGTTTAATGTGTTAACCTAGCTATATAAGTATTGTTATGAGAAAAATAAAACAACCAGCAGCCACACCTCCTTTGTCATGCCATTTTGAAGCTCTTCCTCTCTTCCTCTTCATCTCTCATCAATTCAAAGAGATTAGCCATCAATCTCTTGAATTAAAAATACTAGAAATTATTTCTAGTGTCTTGTTTACATCTCTAATCTTTTAAAAAGCAGAACTTGATTTTCTAATTAATAGAAAAAGCTTTAGAAGCTATTCAAGGGCTGCCATAGGTGTTCTTGGTGTGGACAAGCTAGAGGGATAACATTTGGTGTCCTGAAAACGAATCTCAAAGGCACAAATACACTGCAGTGCATCAAGAGGTTAGTGTGTTTATTCTTGATTTTAATCTAGGATTCTAAAATTAATCTGATTAAT
This sequence comes from Hevea brasiliensis, assembly GCF_030052815.1. Taxonomy (NCBI): domain Eukaryota; kingdom Viridiplantae; phylum Streptophyta; class Magnoliopsida; order Malpighiales; family Euphorbiaceae; genus Hevea; species Hevea brasiliensis. The sequence continues at coordinate 85,190 of NW_026614594.1, read as the reverse complement.
TTTAAAATCTTAAATGGCAAATATAGATCCAAAAACATATTAAAAGAGTTTTAATATGTTGTTTATCATTGAAATCAAATAGATAAAAATAAATCTTGCATGATGCATGTGACCCTAGGTGAAAATTTTTGAATTCAATGGTATAAACTTGTGTTTTTCACTCTTTCGTTCCTTCAATTAGTATCAGAGCCACTATATTTGCCATTTAGATTGTTGATTATATGATTTAATTGTGTGTTTTGATCATGAGATGATTTATCCATTGCTGGTTGCAATAGAGGTGTGGCGGCATGCTTGAAAAACACCATCAGTGGTGCGCATGGTTTGGCTTCCATGGGTGGTTCAAGGTTTGGCTTTTAATTCTGCAATTATTGTATAATCTAAGGCCTATTCTTCGACTAATTAAAGTGTTTAATTAGTAGTTTTAATCACACAATTAAATTTTGATTCAAATCAAAATTTTAAAAATTGTTTGAATGTGATTCAAATATGAATTTTAAAAGTTGTTTGAATATGATTCAAATCTAAATTTTTAAAGTTGTTTGAATCATATTTAAATCTGATTTTTTAAAGTTGTTTGAATAATATTCAGATCTGAATTTTTAAAAATTGTTTGAATGTGATTCAAATCTGATTTTTTAAAAAATTGTTTGAATGTGATTCAAATCTGAATTTTTAAGGTTGTTTGAATGTGATTCAAATCTGAATTTTTAAATTTGTTTGAATAAGATTCAAATCTGAATTTTTAAATTTATTTGAATCATATTCAAATCTGAATTTTAAGTTGAATATGAGATATTCAATTTAATTTAAGTATGTATATTTTATTTAATTGTTAAATAGAGATATGCATGATGGATGATCATGGACTATAAAAGACCAATGTGATTAGATTTATTTCTTTTATATTTCTTTGGGATTGTAAATTAATTAATTTATCTTAATTTATTTTGGGCATGTATTATTAATTTTGTAATAATGGATTGCAAGAAGTTCAAGGAGGTCAAGAGCATTGGTGGGACTAGTGGGAGGAATTCAAGATCAAGTGTTGATTATGTACTCCTTCAGCAACTCTTGTAAAATGAATGAATGAAATGCACCTAGGAATGCCCTGATTCAATTCTTGGTGGCTCAGAATTGAATCCCTTAGAAAGTCCATGATCATACCATATTTACTACTTATCCATGAATGCATGAGATGTATGGGAATGTATGCAATTATATGATATATGCATGCTAATTGGATAATGTGCAAAGTGAGACTTTAACAGTAATTAGGATGACCATAAAATCTTCCAAACAAATGATTAAGTTGAAAATATTATAATTAAAGTAATTATAACATAAGCCCTCCATTGGGGCAATTATTTTAAGAAATTTTCAATAGTTGCATAAGATGCAATTAATTTAAGAGATTTTCTTAAGAATAATTGTTAAGCATGAGATGTTGTAAATATGTAAATAATTTGGTGCCCAATATTGGATGTACCTGAGGACATAAAATTATTTGAATAATTACTGGCTCAATGGGATCAACTTAACTAATGCAAGATAAGTCAATAATGGATGTACCTGAGATTTTGAGCATTAGGGGCTAGGTAAAGGATTGAACCTCCCATGAGATGTGATGGGCAAGGAGTTGCTCACTTATAGTTTATTGTAATTCCAATAACGGATGTACCTGAGGATGATCAATAGAATTATAAGAATTCAATCACCCACTAGAAATCTATCTAACTAGGATTTCCGTTTTCTACTTTGGAAATGTAGGATTCGCTAAGTTAGTGGGAGGATGAATTTGATTAAAAGACCATAATCATTTTGCTTAATTACATGATACATTTACTAATTAATCTGGTTATTTTCTACAGTTAATTTTCTGATAATAATGGGCACAGAACAACCACCACCATCCAATATCCTTGCAAGCATACTTGATCGCAATAAGTTGACAGGACATAATCTCTTTGATTGGCTAAGAAATTTGAAACTTGTCCTAAACCTTGAACATATAGGATATGTTCTAGATTCAAATGTTCCTGGTCCCTTACCTCCAGAGGCCACTCAAGAGGAACATGAAACTTTGGACAAGTGGAAGGAGCATGATATGAGAGCTAAGTGTTACATGCTTGCTTCCATGAGTAATGAGTTACAGAAGCAGCATGAGAACATGCAGAGTGCGAGTGAGATCCTCCTTCACCTACAAGAGTTGTATAGTGAGCACAGCAAGAATGTTAGGTATGAGATATCTAGGCAAATTCGCATGAGGATGTCCAAGGACGTAATGTTGGGAATTATGTCCACAAGATGATTGGTGATTGAGCAACTTGAACATCTTGACTTTAAAATGGATTTCCAACTGCAGACTAATTTGATCCTTCAGTCCCTTCCTGAGTCTTTTGGGAATTTTGTGACAAATTTCCATATGACTCAACAGGAATGCACCTTAGCTGGTTTACTCAACATGCTGGTTATTGCCCAAAAGAATATGCCGGGCAATAAAGGAAAAGAGGTAGCTTTGATTGCATCTTCTTCTACTGGAAAGTCCAACAAGAAGAAGGGCAATAAGAAAAAGAAACCTCAAATTCCTGGTCTTTCTAAGAAAATAGCTAAAAAGAAAGGGAAGACTAAAGCTGATGGAGGCAAAGGAAAGTGTTTCCACTGCCAGAAGAATGGGTACTGGAAAAGGAACTGCCTAGAGTATCTTGCTTCTCTAAAGGACAAGAAGGATATACCTTTGGAAGGTATGTCCATATCTTGTTATTTAGATTCTGATGATACTCATAGTTCATCTACAGCTTGGGTTTTAGATACTGGTGCTAGTTCTCACATTTCTAATGATATGCAGGAACTAGCAAGTAGCAGCAGCTTGCGTTCTCAAGATGTTAGAGCTCGGATTGGCAATGGCTCAACTGTTGAAGCTTTAGCCATATGATCTAAATCTTTTTACATGTTTGGACATGTTTTGTGTTTGGATAATATTTTATATGTACCTGATGCTTTTAAGAACATCATTTCTATATCTAGTTTGACTAGAAATGGCTATGAATTTCAGTTCACAGATGATGTTTACAATATTTATTTTGAAAATAAATATATTGGTTTTGGTTATATGAATGACGGTCTTTATTATTTGGATAATAATGACAAACACAAATTAAATGCAAGTGATCCAAAAGAATACAATGCCATTGTGAAAACCAACTCAAGTTCAAAATATATTTGGCACTTAAGGTTATGTCATGTTGTAGAAGATAGGATTGCAAAATTGGAGAAAATGGGGATTTTATCCTCATTGGGCTCTGAGCCTATTCCAACTTGTGAATCTTGCCTTCAGGGCAAAATGACTAGATCACCCTTTATTGGACAAGGGCTAAGAGCTGAAAATATTTTGGAGCTAATACATAGTGATGTATGTGGTCCATTTAAAGTAATGGCTAGAGGGGACTTTCATTATTTTGTTACCTTTGCTGATGATAAATCAAGGTTTGGGTATTTGTATTTGATGAAATACAAACATGAATCCTTTGAAAAGTTCAAAGAATTTAAATCTGAAGTAGAAAATTAAACAGGAAAGAGTATTAAAGCTCTTCGATCAGATCGTGGAGGTGAATATTTGAGTACTGAATTTGATGAATACTTGAGAGAGCACGGCATTGTTTCCCAGCTGACTCCTCCAGGAACGCCATAGCTAAATAGTGTCTCTGAAAGGAAAAATCGTACCCTATTGGATATGGTACGTAGTATGATGAGCTATACTGATATGCCAATCTCCTGTTGGGGATTTGCATTAGAATCAGCTTTGTATATTCTGAATAGGATTCCATCAAAATCAGTTTCTTCCACATCTTATGAGATATGGCATGGAAGAAAATCAAGTCTTAAGCATGTTAAGATTTGGGGTTATCCAGCTTATATCAAAAAGCTGAACACTGATAAATTAGAAACCAGATCAGAAAAAGGTCGATTTATTAGATATCCAAAAGATAGTTTTGGATATTATTTTTATTTGCCTACTTCACAAAAGGTTGTGATAAGTAGAGATGCCAGATTTCTTAAACAACAGTTTGTTCAAGAAAGAGGCAAAGGAAGGCAAATAGAGTTGAAATTGGAGAATTCTAACCAATCAATAGATCAGATGGATATAGATCCATCTAGTCAACCTACACCCATTGATGAAACATCTACAGCTGTTCCTCGTAGAACAACCAGGGTATCTCACCCACCAGTGAGATATGGTTTCCTTCATGAAGAAGAACAAGAGTTGTCTACTCATGAAAAAGTAGATCATAGAGATGATCCACTCACCTATGAAGAAGCTATATCAGATATAGACTCTTCAAAATGGATTGATGCTATGAAATCCGAGATTGATTCCATGTATAAGAATCAAGTTTGGGATCTTGTTGACCCACCTGAAGGTATTGTACCTATAGGCAACAAATGGGTTTTCAAGAAGAAAATTGGTTCTGATGGAAAGGTAGAGACTTATAAGGCAAGGCTAGTAGCGAAAGGGTTTCGCCAAAGGCAAGGAATCGACTATGAGGAGACTTTCTCGCCTGTTGCCATGCTTAAATCAATTAGGATGTTATTAGCAATAGCTGCAAACTATGATTATGAGATTTGGCAAATGGATGTCGAAACAGCTTTTCTCAATGGATACATTAAAGAAAACATTTTATGGAACAACCTAGGGGTTTTGAATCCCAAGATTGTTCCAAGGTATGCAAGCTAAAGCGATCCATTTATTGAAGCAAGCTTCGAGGAGTTGGAACATCCGATTTGATGAAGCTATTAAATCCTTTGGTTTTATCAAAAATGAGGATGAGCCATGTGTATATAAGAAGGTTAGTGACAGTGCTATCACTTTCCTTGTCTTATATGTGGATGACATATTGTTGATGGGTAATGACACAGGTATGTTAACAACTGTAAAGATATGGTTGTCAAATACATTCTCCATGAAAGACTTAGGGAAGGCAACCTATATTCTTGGGATTTGCATCTATAGAGATAGAGCGAAAAGAATAATTGATTTATCCCAAAGTTTATACTTGGAAAAGATGTTAAAAAGGTTTAACATGCTTGATTCCAAGAGAGGATTGTTACCAGTGAGACATGGTATCCATATTTCTAAAGAGATGTCTCCAAAGAAACCTGAAGAAAGAGATAAAATGGCCAGGATTCCATATGCTTCGGCTATTGGAAGTTTAATGTATGCAATGTTGTGTACTAGGCCGGATATCGCATATCTCGTTAGTTTGACTAGCAGTATCAATCCAATCGAGTTTGGAACATCGATAGTCACAAGAATATCCTTAAGTACTTGAGAAGAACTAAGGATTTATTCTTGATTTATGGAGGTGGAGACTTGCAATTGGATGGTTATACGATTCTATTTCCAATCGATATTGATGATAGAAAGTCTACTACTGGATATGTGTTCATTTGTAATGGAGGTGCGATCGATTGAAAGAGTTCCAAGCAGAGCACGCACTCAGATTCCACTATAGAGGTGAGTATATTCTCGCATCGATGTCTTGCAAAGGAAGTCGCTTTGGATAAAGAAGTTCGTGGCAGAACTTGCAGTAGTTCCTTCCATTGAGTCAGCAGTTCCACTACACTGTGACAATAATGGAGCAGTCATACAGGCTAAGGAACCAAGGTCTCATAAAAAAATCCAAACACATAGAAAGGCGCTACCACATTATCAGAGAAATAGTTGGGCGAGGCGATGTAGCCATGCAGAAAATAACATCAGCTGAAAATCCAGCTGATCCATTCACTAAGCCTATGTCACAGACTCAGTTAGACCGTCATCTTGAGAAGATAGGTCTAAGATATTATAATGAATGGCTCTAGTGCTAGTGGGAGATTGTTAGTAGTATGCCCTAGAGCATGCCATTTAGTATGTATCTTGTACATATTTTTATTAATAAAAGGCTTTTCCACTTTTTCGTTTACATAATATATTTATGTGTAATAGAAAAGGTCCATTGATATTTTGTTAGAAATATTATTCTTAAGTTGTTAAGAATATGAGTGACATTATTTCTAGTACAAAGTATCATAAATAGGTTCATAATGGAGGATACTTCATAATAGGGACATGACTTATCCAGAAAGATTGTATTCATGTTTGTTCCCAAGTTATTTATATGAGATATAAATAAGATGGAATGGTGAGTCTCATGCTATATGACAAACATGATAGGTACTTATAAATGATAAGTAGGCCGAAGTAGTGACACTTATGACAAGCACATGGAGTTTACTCTTGTCAATTTTTTGTCATAAATCATATCAGTGCATATAATCTTTAGACCTGAGATAGCACAGTTATCTTGTATATAGGTAGTTTGAGTTTGATACTGCTTTCATACTTGTACTGTGTATAGGTATATGGGCATGTATTGGCTCCTACTAGTTATATATGGAGGTAGGTGTTGATCAAGATGGAATTTGTTCCTCTAAATAAATAGAGATAAAATCCTATGTTCATTTAATTGTTCTTAATGTATCAAGTTCCTGGCCAGATGATAGATTTATTCGTAAAAGAGTTTCTGATGAGAAAATCTTTTTAATCAAGAACTGGAATTAAAAGAGAACATAATATTCATAGCAAAAGGAGTTTGACATAAACCATGACTCTAGCTTGAGTTGGGATTTTATAACAGAGAGTTCTAGTGCATGGTAACATATGATTATAGGTTCATTTAAGGTAAACCTTATTACTAATTGAGTGTCTATGGCATGCTATGCTAGGTGTTAACCATTGTCTATGAGGTGCATAAAATGATTTAGAGAAATCATTTATGGTAAGAAAGAGTTCTGATGGTATTAAGAGTTGATATCATATCTCATTGCCAATTAGTGATGAGCCTAGTAAGTCACACACATACACAAGTTATCACCTAATTAAATATGATTTAATTAATTAATTAAAGAGTTTAATTGATTAATTAAATAGGTTTGGTTTGTAATTAGATTGCAAAGTGTCTAGCATGACTTGAAATCAAATCTAGATTATTTGATGTATAGTATAAGTTAAATTTATACTTAAAGTATTTAAATATGAATTAATTAATGAGAAATTAATTAATAGAGATTAATTAATTAATTTATATTTGATATAAATTAATTAGAAGAAGAGAAATAATTATTTTGGGTTAAGAACTCAAAATTAAGACACAGGGGCATTTTGGTCATTTCGCAGTGTGACACGTGGCACCATGAGATGGTGACACGTGGCATTACACATAAGCTTGCCAAATGTCTTTTAATCATGTAAGATGATTAAAATTAAGATTAAATATAGGTTTGACACTTGGCACAATGTGATTGGGTCACTTAAACGTAGAGCTAATCAAAGGGTGACATATGGCAAGGGTTTAATGTGTTAACCTAGCTATATAAGTGTTGTTATGAGAAAAATAAAACAACCAGCAACCACACCTCCTTTGTCATGCCATTTTGAAGCTCTCCCTCTTTTCCTCTTCATCTCTCATCAATTTAAAGAGATTAGCCATCAATCTCTTGAATTAAAAATACTAGAAATTATTTTTAGTGTCTTGTTTGCATCTCTAATTTTTTAAAAGGCAGAACTTGATTTTCTAATTAATAGAAAAAGCTTTAGAAGCTATTCAAGGGTTGCCAAAGGTGTTTTTGGTGTGGACAAGCTAGAGGGACAACATTTGGTGTCCTGAAAACGAATCTCAAAGGCGCAAATACAGTGTAGTGCATCAAGATGTTAGTGTGTTTGTTCTTGATTTAATCTAGGATTCTAAAATTAATCTGATTAATTTGAAAATCTTAAATGGCAAATGCAGATCCAAAAACATATTAAAAGAGTTTTAATATGTTGTTTATCATTGAAATCAAATAGATAAAAATAAATCTTGCATAATGCATGTGACCCTAGGTGAAAATTTTTGAATTCAATGGTATAAACTTGTGTTTTTCACTCTTCCGTTCCTTCAAGTACATCACAGAGGCCTACTGTAGAGACAGTCCAGAGGCAGGAGGCCAGGCTATCACCTCGTGCTTATGCTGTGAGGGCTCAGGAGGAGCTAGATCTAGCAGATATCATTAGAGGTACATTTTCTCTTTATGATATGTTAGTATGTGCACTGATTGACCTTGGTTCCACACATTCTTATGTGTGTATTACACCGCCAGTTGATAGAGGGGTATAGATAGAGGAGTTAGAGGAGGATATACAAGTTACTAACCCTTTAGGCCATAGTGTCATGGTGAAGAAGGTTTATAAGGGTTGTCCTATGAGGATACAGGTTATGAGTTTCCAGCTAACTTGATTGAACTACCATTCCATGAGTTTGATGTGATACTGGGAATAGATTGGTTATCACGTCATCAGGTAATGGTAAATTATCGGTTGAAGAGGATTTCATTACAGACACCAGATGGGGATGAGATTACAGTTGTGGGTGAAGGAACGGGTTGTCTTTCTACCATCATATCAGCCATGACAGTCAGGAGATTGATAAGGAAGGGCTGTGAGGCTTTCTTAGCGCATGAGGTTAACACCAAGAAGACTAGCCCGAGTTTACAGGACATCCCCACTATATGTGATTTTTCAAATGTATTTCTAGAAGAGTTGCTGGGTTTACCACCTGATAGAGAGGTGGAGTTTGTTATAGAGGTTATGCCGGGTACTGCACCAATTTCCATTGCTCTATATAGGATGGCATCTACTGAACTAAGAGAGTTGAAAGTTCAGTTACAGGAGCTACTAGATAAGGGCTTCATACGCCCAAGTGTGTTACCATGGAGAGCACCGATGCTATTTGTGAAGAAGAAGGATGGTACACTGTGACTTTTTATAGATTATCGGCAGTTGAATAAGGTCACTGTAAAAAACAAATATCATTTACCATGGATAGATGACCTGTTTGATCAACTGAAAGGAACCGGTGTATTCTCCAAACTCAGATCAGGCTACCGTCAGTTAAGGGTAAAAGAGAGAGATGTTCTTAAAATTGCTTTCAGGACCCGGTATGGACACTATGAGTTCCTAGTGATGCCATTTGGGCTGACAAATGCACCAGCTGTTTTCATGGATTTAATGAACCATATCTTTCATCCTACCTAGATTGTTTCATAGTGGTCTTTATAAATGATATTCTGGTATATTCTAAGAACCGGGAGGAGCATAAGGAACACCTGAGAGTAGTACTATAGAAACTGCGAGAAAAGCAGTTGCATGCCAAGTTGTTCAAGTGTGACTTCTGGTTAGATGAGATATCTTTCCTTGGGCACATTGTATTAGCAGATGGGATCAGGGTAGATCCAAAGATGATTGAAGCAATAGTTGCATGGAAGACTCCTAGAAATGTAACAAAGGTCAGAAGCTTCCTGGGGTTAGCTGGATACTACAGGAGATTTGTAAAGGGATTCTCCCTTATAGCAGCCCCACTGACTAAGCTGCTACATAAGAATGTCAAGTTTGACTGGAATGACAAATGGTAAGCTAGCTTTGAAAAGCTAAAGGCTATGCTCACAGAGGCTCCAGTGTTGACACAGCCAGAGTCAGGGAAAGACCATGTGATCTATAGTGATGCCTCTCATAATGTGTTTGGGTGTGTTCTGATGCAAGAAGGGATAGTTGTTGCCTATGCTTCCAGACAGCTAAGGCCACATGAAAAGAACTACCTAACACATGATTTGGAATTGGCGGTAATAATATTTGCATTGAAAATATGGAGACATTGCCTATATAGTGAGAAGTGTTAAATCTATACTGATCACAAGAGTCTAAAGTACTTGCCAACCCAGAAGGAACTCAATCTGAAATAGAGGAGATGGATTGAATTCCTTAAGGATTATGACTGTGTGATCGACAATCATCCTGGAAAGGCAAATGTAGTGGCTGACGCACTGAGCAGGAAGTCCATGATGGCTTTGAGAGTATTGAATGTTCACTTGTCCTTAGTTCCAGATGGGACTATTTTGTTTGAGTTGTGTAACACCCCTATTGGTATAGCCTGGTATATTTCACTGTTCCGGTGACCGGTGTCGGTCCGGACAATTAATGGGATTAGGGCCACACTTAAGACAACTTGAGAAGCCATAAACACAAATAATTAGTAATGTTTAATTAGTTAACTATAAATAAGAAAACAGAACATAAGAGGTTAAACGAGCCGAGAGTCACAGCGATGAGTGACCTCCTCGGGAACGACTGCGAAGTCGTTTTAAACTCAAATTTCGAACCGTAAAAAGTGACGCTGCGGTCCTTAGGACCCTTATGAACATAGTGGAAAAGAGAAAATCACAATAAAGAACTGTTAAGTCGGTCAAATAATTAGGTCGTGAGCCGGAAGAAATATTGGATTATTTGCAAACCGATGAATGAGCAGGGGCAATTTGGTCAATTGACCAGAGTGACTCTGACCTAATCGAATAAAATCGGAGAAAAGAAAATTTGAATCGAGAATTAAATTAAAGAACTAATAGAAAAAAAAAGAAGATGGAAAAGTCAAAGTGATGACATCATGCATGATGTCATAAAGGCTTAATTGATTTATTTTATTAATTTGGGAATTTTGGTCTTCCTAAGACATAAAAGAAAAGAAAAGAAAAGAAAAAAAATATAATAAAGTCATCTTCTTCATAAAAAACGTGACTCTCTCTCCCTCACCCTCTCCCACGCCCAAAACCTCCATTAAAGCTCATTTTGAGCTTGATCAACTCCCTAAGTGCACCATAGAAAAATTAGCCACCATAGTTAAAGCTTATCTAGGCAACTTGAGAAGAGGATTGAGCAAGAAAGAAAGAAGGAAAATTTGAAGGAAAGGAGGAAGAAAATTGCTACACAAAGGTTAGTATGCTAAACTCTTTATTTATCCATTCAAATGCATATGTGATGGTTGAAAGTGAGCTTAGAACTTGATTAAATGAAACAAACATGGGAGAATGACCATTGCTGAAATTTGGCCTGGTTGAAGGGAGTATGAATTGCATGAATTTAATGGGTTTGAATGAGTTTAGAAACCTTCCTTAGTTGAATGATTAGCATTAAAACCATTAAGTGTGATTAATTGCACAATTTGAGTGAATTAGGGTTTGAATGTTAGGGTTTTGAGGCAAAAATTTGGAGAAATGCATAAATGTCATGTTTGACCTATTGTGAAATGAAATAATGGTCAATTATGACCAAATAAGTTGTGTGGGAATTGTTGGAATAAAAATCAAATTCGTAGGTCAATGGTCATCTTCTTGGGAGCATGACCAAACCCACTGAAGGACCAAAACTCAAATTTACAAGCCCAATTGATATGCTACCAATTGGAGATGAAAATAGACATAAAATAGCACAATTTTCATTAGGAACCATGGCCAAAAACTGACCAAAACTTGGTGAAACAATTGACCAAAGTGAAGTGATAGCGATCACATCAAGCACTAAATTGACCAAATGAACAAGAATGTTCATTTGGTCATAACTCGACTTATACAGGTAAAATAGAACAGAAATTTGGCCAGGGGTTAGAGGGCATATAGATCTAAAAATTTCATGAAGAACATCACCCCAAATTATGCCATTAACCCATTCAGATTATTGAGCAAAGTTAGGCTACCAAAACCTGCAACTCTGCAGAGTTTTCATTGAGCAGCAATGTTTGGATGGCTATAACTCCCTCTAGAAAACTCAGATTTAGGCGATTCTTGAACCGATGGAAACCTAAGACATAGTAGAACATTTCATATGAAGAAAGTGAGACCAAATTATGAACTTAACTTGATCGAATTATTGACCAAAGTTGGACAAAAATCTGCAAGAACCCAAAATTGCAGCATGAATAGTGCATGTGAACAGTAAACTTATTTTGACCATAACTTGAGCTAAAAAACTCCGATTGAGGTGATCCAAAAATGAGAATACACTTAAGACAATAAGGAACATTTTCTATGAAGGAAGTTTTGTTAAATTCCAACAGTAGATCGACCAATGGAATAGTGCAACCGAGAACCAAACCGAAAATTGGCAATTTCGCCAAAATGACCTAAGCTTTAAACAAATGACCAAAACCAACAAGTTTGGTGACCAAAATGTGGTATGTGGGTGAAGTTGGAGTTCCCATACCTATTAAGCCTTAGAAAGTCAATAATTTGACTTGAATAGTGCAGTGAATAGTAACCCAAAACACAAAATTTCGAGAACGTCGAATTTAACACGTTAGAGCTAGCTAAATGTGAAGTTAAGTTTATTTTGGATTTATTTTAAGTTCTAGTACTGAAACATTGGAAAATTTCGTGTTTCAGTGGAAAAGAATACCAGGACAGAACCCGAGGAGTCGAGTCAAGGCCAACAGGCGACTCGTTTGAGGTTTGTGCACAACATATACTTTTATAATCATCTTTTGCATATCGTTTTGAATAATATGAAATGTTGGATTATGGTATTCTTATGATGTTTGATCTAAATTGTTGAAAATTATTGTGTATATTTGAAATGACAATGTTTAGCAAATTGTTAAGATAAGTTTTGAAACCACAGTGTCATGACCATATATTTGAACACCTCACTAGCACGACTAGTGGAGGTAATTAGTTTCGAATTTTGATTCCTTCTCTGGAGAAGTGTTGAGGTGTGCCAGTAGAGATAAAATATGGAGGTAGGTGTTGATCAAGATGAAATCTGTTCCTCTAAGTAAATAGAGATAAAATCCTATGTTCATTTAATTGTTCTTGATATTTTAAGTTCCTGGCCAGGACAGATAGATTTATTCAGAAAAGAGTTTCTGATGAGAAAATCTTTTTAATCAAGAACTGGAATTAAAAGAGAACATAATATTCATAGCAAAAGGAGTTTGACATAAACCATGACTCCAGCTTGAGTTGGGATTTTGTAACAGAGAGATTCTAGTGCATGGTAACATATGATTATAGGTTCATTTAAGATAAACCTTATTACTAATTGGGTGTCCATGGCATGCTATGCTAGGTGTTAATCATGGTTTATGAGGTGCATAAAATGATTTAGAAAAATTATTTATGGTAAGAAAGAGTTCTGATGGTATTAAGAGTTGATATCACATCTCATTGCCAATTAGTGATGAGCCTAGTAAGTCACACACATACACAAGTTATCACCTAATTAAATATGGTTTAATTAATTAATTAAAGAGTTTAATTAATTAATTAATTAAATAGGTTTGGTTTGCAATTAAATTGCAAATTCCCTAGCATGACTTGAAACCAAATCTAGATTATTGGATGTATAGTATAAGTTAAATTTATATTTAAAGTGTTTAAATATGAATTTAATTAATGAGAAATTAATTAATAGAGATAAATTAATTAATTTATATTTGATATAAATTAATTAGAAGAAGAGAAATAATTATTTTGGCTTAAGAACTCAAAATTAAGACACAGGGGCATTTTGGTCATTTCGCAGTGTAACACGTGGCACCATGAGATGGTGACACATGACATTACACATAAGCTTGCAAATGTCTTTTTAATCATGTAAGATGATTAAAATTAAGATTAAATATAGGTTTGACACTTGGCACAATGTGATTGGGTCACTTAAACGTAGAGCTAATCAAAGGGTGACATGTGGCAAGGGTTTAATGTGTTAACCTAGCTATATAAGTGTTGTTATGAGAAAAATAAAACAACCAGCAGCCACACCTCCTTTGTCACGTCATTTTGAAGCGCTCCCTCTCTTCCTCTTCATCTCTCATCAATTCAAAGAGATTAGCCATCAATCTCTTAAATTAAAAATACTAGAAATTGTTTCTAGTGTCTTGTTTACATCTCTAATCTTTTAAAAAGCAGAAATTGATTTTCTAATTAATAGAAAAAGCTTTAGAAGCTATTCAAGGGTTGCCTAGGTGTTCTTGGTGTGGACAAGCTAGAGGGACAACATTTGGTGTCCTGAAAACGAATCTCAAAGGCGCAAATACACTACAGTGCATCAAGAGGTTAGTGTGTTTGTTCTTGATTTTAATCTAGGGTTCTAAAATTAATCTGATTAATTTTAAAATCTTAAATGGCAAATACAGATCCAAAAACATATTAAAAGAGTTTTAATATGTTGTTTATCATTGAAATCAAATAGATAAAAATAAATCTTGCATGATGCATGTGATCCTAGGTGAAAATTTTTGAATTCAATGGTATAAACTTGTGTTTTTCACTCTTTCATTCCTTCAATTAGTATCAGAGCCACTATATTTGCCATTTAGATTGTTGATTATATGATTTAATTGTGTGTTTTGATCATGAGATGATTTATCCATTGCTGGTTGCAATGGAGGTGTGGCGGCATGCTTGAAAAACACCATCAATGGTGTGCATGGTTTGGCTTCCATGGGTGGTTCAAGGTTTAGCTTTTAATTCTGCAATTGTTGTATGATCTAAGGCCTATTCTTTGACTAATTAAAGTATTTAATTAGTAGTTTTAATCACACAATTAAATTTTAATTCAAATCAGAATTTTAAAAATTGTTTGAATGTGATTCAAATATGAATTTTAAAAGTTGTTTGAATATGATTCAAATCTGAATTTTTAAAGTTGTTTGAATCATATTTAAATCTGATTTTTTAAAGTTGTTTGAATAATATTCAGATCTGAATTTTTAAAAATTGTTTGAATGTGAGTCAAATCTGATTTTTTAAAAAATTATTTGAATGTGATTCAAATCTGAATTTTTAAATTTGTTTGAACAAGATTCAAATCTGAATTTTTAAATTTATTTGAATCATATTCAAATCTGGATTTTTAAGTTGAATATGAGATATTCAATTTAATTTAAGTATGTATATTTTATTTAATTATTAAATAGAGATATGCATGATGGATGATCATAGGCTATAAAAGACCAATGTGATTGGATTTATTTCTTTTATGTTTCTTTGGGATTATAAATTAATTTATTTATTTTAATTTATTTTGAGCATGTATTATTAAGTTTGTAATAATGGATTGTAAGAAGTTCAAGGAGATCAAGAGCATTGGTGGGACCAGTGGGAGGAATTCAAGATCAAGTGTTGATTATGTACTCCTTCAGCAACTCTTGTAAAAAGAATGAATGAAATGCACCTAGGAATGCCCTGATTCAATTCTTGGTGGCTCAGAACTGAATCCCTTAGAAAGTCCATGATCATACCATATTTACTGCTTATCCATGAATGCATGAGATGTATGGAAATGTATGCAATTATATGATATATGCATGCTAATTGGATAATGTGCAAAGTGAGACCTTAATAGTAAATAGAATGACCATAAAATCTTCCAAACAAATGATTAAGTTGAAAATATTATAATTAAAGTAATTATAACATAGGCCCTCCATTGGGGCAATTATTTAAAGAAATTTTAAATAGTTGCATAAGATGCAATTAATTTAAGAGATTTTCTTAAGAATAATTGTTAAGCATGAGATGTTATAAATATGTAAATGGTTTGGTGCCCAATATTGGATGTACCTGAGGACATAAAATTATTTGCATAATTACTGGCTCAATGGGATCAACTTAACTAATGCAAGATAAGTCAATAATGGATGTGCCTGAGATTTTGAGCATTAGGGGCTAGGTAAAGGATTGAACCTCACATGAGATGTGATGGGCAAGGAGTTGCTCACTTATAGTTTATTGTAATTCTAATAACGGATGTACCTGAGGATGATCAATAGAATTATAAGAATTCAATCACCCACTAGAAATCTATCTAACTAGGATTTCCGTTTTCTACTTTGGAAATGTAGGATTCGCTAAGTTAGTGGGAGGATCAATTTGATTAAAAGACCATAATCATTTTGGTTAATTACATGATACATTTACTAATTAATCTGGTTATTTTCTGCAGTTAATTTTCTGATAATAATGAGCACAGAACAACCACCACCATCCAATATCCTTGCAAGCATACTTGATCGCAATAGGTTGACAGGACCTAATCTCTCTGATTGGCTAAGAAAGTTGAAACTTATCCTGAACCTTGAACATATAGGATATGTTCTAGATTCAAATGTTCCTGGTCCCTTACCTCCAGAGGCCACTCAAGAGGAACATGAAACTTTGGACAAGTGGAAGGAGCATGATATGAGAGCTAAGTGTTACATGCTTGCTTCCATGAGTAATGAGTTACAGAAGCAGCATGAGAACATGCAGAGTGCGAGTGAGATCCTCCTTCACCTACAAGAGTTGTATAGTGAGCACAGTAGGAATGCTAGGTATGAGATATCTAGGCAGCTGTTCCGCATGAGAATGTCTGAGGGACAGAATGTTGGGGATTATGTCCACAAGATGATTCGGCTGATTGAGCAGTTGGAACATCTTGACTTCAACATGGATTTCCAACTACAGACGGATTTGATCCTTCAGTCCCTTCCTGAGTCTTTTGGGAATTTTGTGACAAATTTCCATATGACTCAACAGGAATGCACCTTAGCTTGTTTACTCAACATGCTGGTTATTGCCCAAAAGAATATGCCGGGCAATAAAGGAAAAGAGGTAGCTTTGATTGCATCTTCTTTTACCGGAAAGTCCAACAAGAAGAAGGGCTAAGAAAAAGAAACTTCAGATTCCTGGTCTTTCTAAGAAAATAGCTAAAAAGAAAGGGAAGACTAAAGCTGATGAAGGCAAAGGAAAGTGTTTCCACTGCCAGAAGAATGGGTACTGGAAAAGAAACTGCCCAGAGTATCTTGCTTCTCTGAAGGACAAGAAGGATACACCTTTGGAAGGTATGTCCATATCTTGTTATTTAGATTCTGATGATACTCATAGTTCATCTACAGCTTGGGTTTTAGATACTGGTGACAGTTCTCACATTTCTAATGATATGTAGGAACTAGCAAGTAGCAGCAGCTTGCGTTCTCAAGATGTTAGAGTCCGGATTGGCAATGGCTCAACTATTGAAGCTTTAGCCATAGGATCTAAATCTTTTTACATGTTTGGACATGTTTTGTGTTTGGATAATATTTTATATGTACCTGATGCTTTTAAGAACATCATTTCTATATCTAGTTTGACTAGAAATGGCTATGAATTTCAGTTCACAGATGATGTTTACAATATTTATTTTGGAAATAAATATGTTGGTTCGGGTTATATGAATGACGATCTTTATTATTTGGATAATAATGACAAACACAAATTAAATGCAAGTGATTTAAAAGAATGCAATGCCATGGTGAAAACCAACTCAAGTTCAAAATATATTTGGCACTTAAGGTTATGTCATGTTGTAGAAGATAGGATTGCAAAATTGGAGAAAATGGGGATTTTATCCTCATTGGGCTCTGAGCCTACTCCAACTTGTGAATCTTGCCTTCAAGGCAAAATGACTAGATCACCCTTTGTTGGACAAGGGCTAAGAGCTGAAAATATTTTGGAGCTAATACATAGTGATGTATGTGGTCCATTTAAAGTAATGGCTAGAGGGGGCTTTCATTATTTTGTTACCTTTACTGATAATAAATTAAGG
Source organism: Hevea brasiliensis (assembly GCF_030052815.1). Classification (NCBI taxonomy): domain Eukaryota; kingdom Viridiplantae; phylum Streptophyta; class Magnoliopsida; order Malpighiales; family Euphorbiaceae; genus Hevea; species Hevea brasiliensis. The sequence goes on along the minus strand of NW_026614594.1, from coordinate 67,723 downwards.
TTTGGGTATTTGTATTTGATGAAATACAAACGTGAATCCTTTGAAAAGTTCAAAGAATTTAAATCTGAAGTAGAAAATTAAACAGGAAAGAGTATTAAAGCTCTTCGATCAGATCGTGGAGGTGAATATTTGAGTACTAAATTTGATGAATACTTGAGAGAGCATGGCATTGTTTCCCAACTGACTCCTCCAGGAACGCCATAGCTAAATGGTGTCTCTAAAAGGAAAAATCGTACCCTATTGGATATGGTACATAGTATGATGAGCTATACTGATATGCCAATCTCCTGTTGGGGATTTGCATTAGAATCAGCTTTGTATATTCTGAATAGGATTCCATCAAAATCAGTTTCTTCCACATCTTATGAGATATGGCATGGAAGAAAATCAAGTCTTAAGCATGTTAAGATTTGGGGTTATCCAGCTTATATCAAAAAGCTGAACACTGATAAATTGGAAACCAGATCAGAAAATGGTCGATTTATTGGATATCCAAAAGATAGTTTTGGATATTATTTTTATTTGCCTACTTCACAAAAGGTTGTGATAAGTAGAGATGCCACATTTCTTAAACAACAGTTTGTTCAAGAAAGAGGCAAAGGAAGGCAAATAGAGTTGAAATTGGAGAATTCTGACCAATCAACAGATCAAATGGATATAGATCCATCTAGTCAACCTACACCCATTGATGAAACATCTACAGTTGTTCCTCGTAGAACAACCAGGGTATCTCACCCACCAGTGAGATATGGTTTCCCTCATGAAGAAGAACAAGAGTTGTCTACTCATGAAGAAGTAGATCATAGAGATGATCCACTCACCTATGAAGAAGCTATATCAGATATAGACTCTTCAAAATGGATTGATGCTATGAAATCCGAGATTGATTCCATATATAAGAATCAAGTTTGGGATCTTGTTGACCCACCTGAAGGTATTATACCTATAGGGAACAAATGGGTTTTCAAGAAGAAAATTGGTTCTGATGGAAAGGTAGAGACCTATAAGGCAAGGCTAGTAACGAATGGGTTTCGCCAAAGGCAAGGAATCGACTATGAGGAGACTTTCTCGCCTGTTGCCATGCTTAAATCAATTAGGATTCTATTAGCAATAGCTGCAAACTATGATTATAAGATTTGGCAAATGGATGTCGAAACAGCTTTTCTCAATGGATACATTAAAGAAAACATTTTATGGAACAACCTAGGGGTTTCGAATCCCAAGATTTTTCCAAGGTATGCAAGCTAAAGCGATCCATTTATGGGTTGAAGCAAGCTTTGAGGAGTTGGAACATCCGATTTGATGAAGCCATTAAATCCTTTGGTTTTATCAAAAATGAGGATGAGCCATGTGTATATAAGAAGGTTAGTGACAGTGCTATCACTTTCCTTGTCTTATATGTGGATGATATACTGTTGATGGGTAATGACACAGGTATGTTAACAACTGTAAAGATATAGTTGTCAAATACATTCTCCATGAAAGACTTAGGGAAGGCAACCTATATTCTTGGGATTCGCATCTATAGAGATAGAGGGAAAAGAATAATTGGTCTATCCCAAAGTTTATACTTGGAAAAGGTGTTAAAGATGTTTAACATGCTTGATTCCAAGAGAGGATTATTACCAGTGAGACATGGTATCCATCTTTCTAAAGAGATGTCTCCAAAGACACCTGAAGAAAGAGATAAAATGGCCAGGATTCCATATGCTTAGGCTATTGGAAGTTTAATGTATGCAATGTTGTGTACTAGGCCGGATATCGCATATGCTGTTAGTTTGACTAGCAGGTATCAATCCAATCCAGGTTTGGAACATCGATAGTCCAAGAATATCCTTAAGTACTTGAGAAAAACTAAGGATTTATTCTTGATTTATGGAGGTGGAGACTTGCAATTGGATGGTTATATCGATTCTAATTTCCAATCGATATTGATGATAGAAAGTCTACCTGGATATGTGTTCATTTGTAATGGAGGTGCGATCGGTTGGAAGAGTTCCAAACAGAGCACGCATTGCAGATTCCACTACTGAGGTCGAGTATATTCTCGCATCGGATCTTTGCAAAGGAAGTCGCTTTGGATAAAGAAGTTCGTGGCAGAACTTGCAGTAGTTCCTTCCATTGAGTCAGCAGTTCCACTACACTGTGACAATAATGGAGCAATCATACAGGCTAAGGAACCAAGGTCTCACAAAAAAATCCAAACACATAGAAAGGCGCTACCACGTTATCAGAGAAATAGTTGGGCGAGGTGATGTAGCCATGCAGAAAATAGCATCAGCTGAAAATCCAGCTGATCCATTCACTAAGCCTATGTCACAGACTCAGCTAGACCGTCATCTTGAGAAGATAGGTCTAAGATATTATAATGAATGGCTCTAGTGCTAGTGGGAGATTGTTAGTAGTATGCTCTAGAGCATATCATTTAGTATGTATCTTGTACATATTTTTATTAATAAAAGGCTTTTCCACTTTTTCGTTTACATAATATATTTATGTGTAATAGAAAAGGTCCATTGATATTTTGTTAGAAATATTATTCTTAAGTTGTTAAGAATATGAGTGACATTATTTCTAGTATAAAGTATCATAAATAGGTTCATAATGGAGGATACTTCATAATAGGGACATGACTTATGCAGAAAGATTGTATTCATGTTTGTTCCCAAGTTATTTATATGAGATATAAATAAGATGGAATAGTGAGTCTCATGCCATATGACAAACATGATAGGTACTTATAAATGATAAGTAGGCTGAACCAGTGACACTTATGACAAGCACATTGAGTTTACTCTTGTCAATGTTTTGTCATAAATCATATCAGTGCATATAATCTTTAGACCTGAGATAGCACAGTTATCTTGTATATAGGTAGTTTGAGTTTGATACTGCTTTCATACTTGTACTATGTATGGGTATATGGGCATGTATTGGCTTCTACTAGTTATATATGGAGGTAGGTGTTGATCAAGATGGAATCTGTTCCTCTAAGTAAATAGAGATAAAATCCTATGTTCATTTAATTGTTCTTGATGTTTCAAGTTCTGCCAGATGGATAGATTTATTCAGAAAAGAGTTTCGGATGAGAAAATCTTTTTAATCAAGAGCTGGAATTAAAAGAGAACATAATATTCATAGCAAAAGGAGTTTGACATAAACCATGACTCCAACTTGAGTTGGGATTTTGTAACAGAGAGTTCTAGTGCATGGTAACATATGATTATAGGTTCATTTAAGATAAACCTTATTGCTAATTGGGTGTCCATGGCATGCTATGCTAGGTGTTAACCATGGTCTATGAGGTGCATAAAATGATTTAGAGAAATCATTTATGGTAAGAAAGAGTTCTGATGGTATTAAGAGTTGATATCATATCTCATTGCCAATTAGTGATGAGCCTAGTAAGTCACACACATACACAAGTTATCACCTAATTAAATATGATTTAATTAATTAATTAAAGAGTTTAATTGATTAATTAAATAGGTTTGGTTTGTAATTGGATTGCAAAGTGTCTAGCATGACTTGAAATCAAATCTAGATTATTAGATGTATAGTATAAGTTAAATTTACATTTAAAGTATTTAAATATGAATTTAATTAATGAGAAATTAATTAATAGAGATTAATTAATTAATTTATATTTGATATAAATTAATTAGAAGAAGAGAAATAATTATTTTGGGTTAAGAACTCAAAATTAAGACACAGGGGCATTTTGGTCATTTCGCAGTGTGACACGTGGCACCATGAGATGGTGACACGTGGCATTACACATAAGCTTGCTAAATGTCTTTTAATCATGTAAGATGATTAAAATTAAGATTAAATATAGGTTTGACACTTGGCACAATGTGATTGGGTCACTTAAACGTAGAGCTAATCAAAGGGTGACATGTGGCAAGGGTTTAATGTGTTAACCTAGCTATATAAGTGTTGTTATGAGAAAAATAAAACAACCAGCAGCCACAACTCCTTTGTCATGCCATTTTGAAGCTCTCCCTCTCTTCCTCTTCATCTCTCATCAATTCAAAGAGATTAGCCATCAATCTCTTGAATTAAAAATACTAGAAATTATTTCTAGTGTCTTGTTTGCATCTCTAATTTTTTAAAAGGCAGAACTTGATTTTCTAATTAATAGAAAAAGCTTTAGAAGCTATTCAAGGGCTGCCAAAGGTGTTTTTGGTGTGGACAAGCTAGAGGGACAACATTTGGTGTCCTGAAAACGAATCTCAAAGGCGCAAATACACTGCAGTGCATCAAGAGGTTAGTGTGTTTGTTCTTGATTTAATCTAGGGTTCTAAAATTAATCTGATTAATTTTAAAATCTTAAATGGCAAATACAGATCCAAAAACATATTAAAAGGGTTTTAATATGTTTTTTATCATTGAAATCAAATAGATAAAAATAAATCTTGCATGATGCATGTGACCCTAGGTGAAAATTTTTGAATTCAATGGTATAAACTTGTGTTTTTCACTCTTCTGTTCCTTCAAGTACATCATAGAGGCCTACTGTAGAGACAGTCCAGAGGCAGGAGGTCAGGGTAACACCTCGTGCTTATGCTATAAGGGCTCGGGAGGAGCCAGATCTAGCAGATATCATTAGAGGTACATTTTCTCTTTATGATATCTTAGTATGTGCACTGATTGACCCTGGTTCCACACATTTTTATGTGTGTATTACACCGCTAGTTGATAGAGGGGTATAGATAGAGGAGTTAGAGGAGGATATACAAGTTACTAACCCTTTAGGCCATAGTGTCATGGTGAAGAAGGTTTATAAGGGTTGTCCTCTGAGGATACAGGGTTATGAGTTTCCAGCTAACTTGATTGAACTACCATTCCATGAGTTTGATGTGATATTGGGAATAGATTGGTTATCACGTCATCAGGTAATGGTAGATTGTCTGTTGAAGAGGATTTCATTACAGACACCAGATGGGGATGAGATTACAGTTGTGGGTGAAGGAACGAGTTGTCTTTCTACCATCATATCAGCCATGACAGTCAGGAGATTGATAAGGAAGGGCTGTGAGGCTTTCTTAGCGCCTGAGGTTAACACCAAGAAGACTAGCCTGAGTTTACAGGACATCCCCACTGTATGTGATTTTTCAAATGTATTTCTAGAAGAGTTGCTGGGTTTACCACCTGATAGAGAGGTGGAGTTTGTTATAGAGGTTATGCCGGGTACTGCACCAATTTCCATTGCTCTATATAGGATGGCATCTACTGAACTAAGAGAGTTGAAAGTTCAGTTACAGGAGCTACTAGATAAGGGCTTCATACGCCCAAGTGTGTCACCATGGAGAGCACCGATGCTATTTGTGAAGAAGAAGGATGGTACACTGCGACTTTTTATAGATTATCGGCAGTTGAATAAGGTGACTGTAAAAAACAAATATCCTTTACCATGAATAGATGACTTGTTTGATCAACTGAAAGGAACCGGTGTATTCTCCAAAATAGATCTCAGATCAGGCTACCGTTAGTTAAGGGTAAAGGAGAAAGATGTTCCTAAAATTGCTTTCAGGACCCGGTATGGACACTATGAGTTCCTAGTGATGCCATTTGGGCTGACAAATGCACCAGCGGCTTTCATGGATTTAATGAACCATATCTTTCATCCTACCTATATTGTTTCATAATGGTCTTTATAAATGATATTCTGGTATATTCTAAGAACCGGGAAGAGCATAATGAACACCTGAGAGTGGTACTATAGAAACTGCGAGAAAAGCAGTTGCATGCCAAGTTGTCCAAGTGTGACTTCTGGTTAGATGAGATATCTTTCCTTGGGCACATTGTACTAGCAGATGGGATCAGGGTAGATCCAAATAAGATTGAAGCAATAGTTGCATGGAAGACTCCTAGAAATGTAACAAAGGTCAGAAGCTTCAAGTTAATTTGGATACTACAGGAGATTTGTAAAGGGATTCTCCCTTATAGCAGCCCCACTGACTAAGCTGCTACATAAGAATGTCAAGTTTGACTGGAATGACAAATGGCAAGCTAGCTTTGAAAAGCTAAAGGCTATGCTCACAGAGGCTCCAGTGTTGACAAAGCCAGAGTCAGGGAAAGACTATGTGATCTACAGTGATGCCTCTCATAATGTGTTTGGGTGTGTTCTTATGCAAGAAGGGATAGTTGTTGCCTATGCTTCTAGACAGCTAAGGCCACATGAAAAGAACTACCTAACACATGATTTGGAATTGGCGGTAATAATATTTGCATTGAAAATATGGAGACATTGCCTATATAGTGAGAAGTGTTACATCTAAACTGATCACAAGAGTCTAAAGTACTTGCCAACCCAGAAGGAACTCAATCTGAGACAGAGGAGATGGATTGAATTCCTTAAGGATTATGACTGTGTGATCGACTATCACCCTGGAAAGGCAAATGTAGTGGCTGACGCACTGAGCAGGAAGTCCATGATGGCTTTGAGAGTACTGAATGTTCACTTGTCCTTAGTTCCAGATGGGACTATTTTGTTTGAGTTGTGTAACACCCCTATTGGTATAGCCTGGTATATTTCACTGTTCCGGTGACCAGTGTCGGTCCTGACAATTAATGGGATTAGGGCCACAATTAAGATAACTTGAGAAGCCATAAGCACAAATAATTAGTAATGTTTAATTAGTTAACTATAAATAAGAAAAACAGAACATAAGAGGTTAAATGAGCCGAGAGTCACAGCGATGAGTGACCTCCTCGGGAACGACTGCGAAGTCGTTTTAAACTCAAATTTCGAACTGCGGTCCTTAGGACCCTTATGAACACTGTGGAAAAGAGAAAATCACGAAAAAGAACTGTTAAGCCAGTCAAATAATTAGGTCGTGGAGCCGAAGAAATATTGGATTATTTGCAAACCGGATGAGCAGGGGCAATTTGGTCAATTGACCCCGAGAGCTGACTCCTGACCTAACTGTCAAATAAAATCGGAGAAAAGAAAATTTCGGAATTGAGAATTAAATTAAAGAACTAATAGAAAAATAAATAAAAAAAAAAGAAAGAAGATGGAAAAGTCAAAGTGATGACATCATGCATGATGTCATAAAGGCTTAATTGATTTATTTTATTAATTTGGGAATTTTGGTCTTCCTAAGACATAAAAGAAAAGAAAAGAAAAGAAAAAAAAAATAATAAAGTCATCTTCTTCATCAAAAACGTGACTCTCTCTCCCTCACCCTTTCCCTCACCGAAAACCTCCATTAAAGCTCATTTTGAGCTTGATCAAATCCCTAATTCCACCATAGAAAAATTAGCCACCATAGTTAAAGCTTATCTAGGCAACTTGAGAAGAGGATTGAGCAAGAAAGAAAGAAGGAAAATTTGAAGGAAAGGAGGAAGAAAATTGCTACACAAAGGTTAGTATGCTAAACTCTTTATTTATCCATTCAAATGCATATGTGATGGTTGAAAGTGAGCTTAGAACTTGATTAAATGAAACAAACATGGGAGAATGACCATTGCTGAAATTTGGCCTGGTTGAAGGGAGTATGAATTGCATGAATTTAATGGGTTTGAATGAGTTTAGAAACCTTCCTTAGTTGAATGATTAGCGTTAAAACCATTAAGTGTGATTAATTGCACAATTTGAGTGAATTAGGGTTTGAATGTTAGGGTTTTGAGGCAAAAATTTGGAGAAATGCATAAATGGCATGTTTGACCTATTGTGAAATGAAATAATGGTCAATTATGACCAAATAAGTTGTGTGGGAATTGTTGGAATAAAAATCAAATTCGTAGGTCAATGGTCATGCTGCTGGGAGCATGACCAAACCCACTTTGAAGGACCAAAACTCAAATTTTACAAGCCCAATTGATATGCTACCAATTGGAGATGAAAATAGACATAAAATAGCACAATTTTCATTAAGGAACCATGGCCAAAAACTGACCAAAACTTGGTGAAACAATTGACCAAAGTGAAGTGATAGCAGGCTGCCACTGCACTAAATTAACCAAATGAACAGTAACTGTTCATTTGGTCATAACTCGAGTTAGACAGGTCAAATTGACCTGAAATTTGGCCAGGGGTTAGAGGGCATATAGATCTAAAACTTTCATGAAGAACATCACCCCAAATTATGCCATTAACCCATTCAGATTATTGAGCAAAGTTAGGCTACCAAACCTGCAACTCTGCAGAGTTTTGATTGAGCAGCAATGTTTGGATGGCTATAACTCCCTCTAGAAAACTCAGATTTAGGCGATTCTTGAACCGATGGAAACCTAAGACATAGTAGAACATTTCATATGAAGAAAGTGAGACCAAATTATGAACTTAACTTGATCGAATTATTGACCAAAGTTGGACAAAAATCTGCAAGAACCCAAAATTGCAGCATGAACAGTGCATGTGAACAATAAACTTATTTTGACCATAACTTGAGCTAAAAAGCTCCGATTGAGGTGATCCAAAAATGAGAATACACTTAAGACAATAAGGAACATTTTCTATGAAGGAAGTTTTGTTAAATTCCAACAGTAGATCGACTAATGGAATAGTGCAACTTCGGAGAACCAAAACCGAAAATTGGCAATTTCACCAAAATGACCTAAGCTGTAAACAAATGACCAAAACCAACAAGTTTGGTGACCAAAATGTGGTATGTGGGTGAAGTTGGAGTTCCCATACCTATTAAGCCTTAGAAAGTCAATAATTTGACTTGAATAGTGCAGTGAATAGTAACCCGAAACAAAAAATTTCGAGAACGTCGAATTTAACACGTTAGAGCTAGCTAAATGTGAAGTTAAGTTTATTTTGGATTTATTTTAAGTTCTAGTACTGAAACATTGGAAAATTTCATGTTTCAGTGGAAAAGAATACCGGGACAGAACCCGAGGAGTCGAGTCAAGGCCAACAGGCGACTCGTTTGAGGTTTGTGCACAACATATACTTTTATAATCATCTTTTGCATATCGTGTCACACCCTACCCCTCTGTAAGATGTAACATGATCCCGTAGTATACCTAATGAATTACCAACTCCGTCTACTGATAACCCATTAAATACACTACAAGGGATTTTAAAAACTTTTCTTACTTCTTTTACAGTGGTGAGCACTATTTACAGGTGTTAAAAACCTTTTTGAACTGAAGTGATAGAGCTAACACATTTAAATTATTTGAAATTTCTATAAAAATTTTGGCAGAGTGCCATCTGTATTTTGGATAAAACAGTTCTTCAGAAAACCTGTAAAAAGCACTTCAATATGTATTTGCAAATCTCAACTCCAACATATTTCTCAACTCAAATCCATAGTGATTCTTAAAAGACTGGGATACAAGAAATATAATACAAAACTATTCAAGTAAGTGTGTATCCCAACTACCTTCAAATTCAATCACACAAGCCCGTAGCATATCCTCCAATATCTGAATAACCCTCTCAGACTGGCCATCTGTCTGTGGGTGGAATGCTGTGCTGAAGTTCAATCTAGTTCTTAGGGCTCTCTGAAGACTACCCCAGAATCTAGAAGTGAACCTAGGATCTCTGTCAGACACAATTGATACTGGCACTCCATGCAATTTTACAATCTCATATACGTACAATCTGGCCAATCTTTTAAGGCTATAGTCCATCCGGACTGGCAAAAAGTAAGCAGACTTGGTTAGTCTATCAACTATAACCTATACTGCATCATGACTATTCTGTGTCCTCGGAAGTTTCATCACAAAATCCATAGTTATCTATTCCCTTACAATGTTTCATAGGGTGCCACTTGTATGCTAGCTTGACACTTATTAATGTATACAAATTCTATTAGTGGGATTTATCTGTCCCATCTCCCCTCGGATTCAATGACACAAGTTCTCAGTATATTCTCGAGGGCTTATCACGTATTACAGGTTATTATTATCATTTCATTTCATTATTTACAGGAACTCAATGAGTTTTAAAATTTACCTGAATCACTTGTTTCGACTATCCATCCGTCTGAGGATGATAAGTCGTATTGATATCTCTAAGCTTATAACAATTGCTGTGGTATAGGTAATTCACATTAATATAACTGAGTTATTGACTCTAGCTACCTTACAAGTGTAGTCGTTTGATAGGCTAGTTCTGAAGTCTAAAATTTCTGACTAAAATTTTCACATTTATTTCTGATAATGTACTCTATTCGGGTGCAACTGTGTCAATTTATAGATTACATACAATTATTCTTAATTTATTATACCACAAGGAAGCACGTAGCTCTACACAATAATCCCGTGTTGGTACTATAATCTGCAGCTTACAATACAAACATCGAGAACATTATATAGTCACTACGTTATAACCTCATGGGCTAGGTTTTCTAACATCTTATCCTTCTCGAATCCACTAATATCCTAAATCGATTCTGATTACAATATCCATTAATAATTTCTAACGGTAACATCTTTGCCCTCATCTAGAGCAATTCTATTACTGTAACTCACTTTTACGTCCTCTTGCCTTACATTAAGTAGGCTCGCCATTTAGCTTTATAATTTATGGTATGTTAGAAAATACTTTTAGTTAACAATTCTTTCAAAATTAATGTCAATCATACTTGTTATTATAGTTATTATCCTAAAGGACTAGTCACTAATACATCAAAATTCATTCCCATGTAAAGGAATAACAACAGAACATATAGTTATGACACTAACACACAACTAAGTAGTGCTGGGATCAAATAATAACTAATTGTTTCTTTCAAAAAATTAAGAACTTACCAGCAGCTACATCTGAAGTTTCTGCTCTTTCTCCTTGGCGCATAGTGGATGGTCTGATTGGTGCGCTACTATATTCGGGTTGATTTACTGTGTTATAGTGGTGAGGAGTACCAACTCTATTTCTATCTTGACTCTGACTGACGGTCTGTGAAATCCGGATAGCAGATCGAGGTGGTTTAGTACAATCTTTAGCAAAGTGTCCAAGTTTTCCACAATTGTAGCAGGCTCCAGAGGCCTTATAGCATATCCCACCATGATATCTTCTACAAGTTTCACATTGGCGGGAAGGGTAGGAACTTCTAGTTGTTCGACGACTAGACCTTGGTGATCTCTGTCTTAATGATCCACCTCTATCGTATCCCTGAGCTCGGGGTTCCTCAAATTCTTTTCTCTTTCTCAAATTACTGTTCGAGCTCTGACCCATAGGTTTCTCCCTCTTCTCTATTTCACACTGCCCTTGTGGGGGTTGGGTCTGTACTTGGGCTTGGGCTGACAGATTATTAGCCATTTGTTGGAAGAAAGTGGCCATTTGCTGGGCCATTTGTGCAGTAATTTGTCTGTAAATCACAATGCCTTCGACACTTTGTGGAGCTGGGGCCTCAACTTGTTCTTCTGCCATTACGGACTGTTCTATTGTCTCATTCTTCTCTTCCATATCTTTCCACAAGATTCTCTATTCCTGTACAACCAACATAAGGAGATTCCTCTCCATTAGTTCATATTTATGATGTAAATGTACTATATGTATCAAACATTTGAGCAGTTGTAGTTACCGAAAAAAAGATTTAAAATTCACAGTTCAAAATTAACTTTAAAACCATTGCTCTGATACCACTAAAACATGTCACACCCTACCCCTCTGTAAGATGTAACATGATCCCGTAGTATACCTAATGAATTACCAACTCTTCATCGATAACCCATTAAATACACTACAAGGGATTTTAAAAACTTTTCTTACTTCTTTTACAGTGGTGAGAACTATTTACAGGTGTTAAAAACCTTTTTGAACTGAAGTGATAGAGCTAACACATTTAAATTATTTGAAATTTCTGTAAAAATTTTGGCAGAGTGCCATCTGTATTTTGGATAAAACAGTTCTTCAGAAAACCTGTAAAAAGCACTTCAATATGTATTTGCAAATCTCAACTCCAACATATTTCTCAACTCAAATCCATAGTGATTCTTAAAAGACTGGGATACAAGAAATATAATACAAAACTATTCAAGTAAATGAAATCTCAAATTTACATTCACGATAATTTACATTTAATTACATACCAAAATATTTTACAAGAGTTTTTATACAATCAAGCCAAATAATTTACATACATATTATTACATGCATACATCAAAACCTATGTACATGGGTATACCTATGATATACCCGAGTCGGTCCGAATATGTCTTCAAAGAAATTTACTTATCGCTCTATGCTCTTCTTACTGCGACAAAGATACAAAGCTATCATTGAGTGGTGAACTCAGTGGTGCACAACTATAATTTAAAACATAATACAATATACATTGACAAAACTTACAGTAAATAATTTGGAAATCTGAATACTCATCAAATTCCACAACTCAACATATTCATTGCCAATAATGTAAATCATTTGTATAAATGACTTTGATCACAAAATTCAATTTATCAAATCAAGACTATCCATTTAAGTAATTCCAGCAAAACCAATTATACATAAACCATAATTGAAATCACAATTCCTTACCATTCAAAGCCATTCTGTATCTCAAAAATCATTATGTATCTCAAAAATCATATTGTATCTCAAAAGTCATTATGTATCTCAAAAACCATGTTGTATCTCAAAAATCATTCTTTATCGCAAAAATCATTCTTTATCTCACTAACTATGCAAGACTAATCCGAAAGGGCCATATTCGATGTGATTCTAACTCCCTATGGTCGGGGAGGTCGAATCAGATTCTAACTCCCTATGGTCGGGGAGGTCGAATCATCGTGCACAGTACCATCACAATAATGAATCTTCCGCAAGGGTCATAACGATAAAATAAACTTAGATCTAACCTCAAATCAGAGGAAAATCTAAGCCTGTGCACGTACCATGGTAATCAAAACACAACTAACTCCATTGTCTTCTCAACAGATGAGAGAGACGGGTAATAACCTAGTCAAGCATCTATAGTGAGATATAAAACAATATCACAATCCTTTTAGTGAGCATAAATCACAATATAATTCGATTCAAAGTCAATTCCAATATCCAATAATTTTTATGCTCATCACAATTGAAATCATAAATTTGCATTTTCCATGAAAATTACCATCACAATTCAAAACATGTTATATCACAATTTTCCGAAACATAATTTATTCAATCCATAACAATGCTTAATACTTGTGGAAATACCATTTCACAAAGATAAATTCATACATACTATAGCAATTTCAATAATCATTGAATTAAATCCAATGCCTGTTAAACATAATTCATAAGAAAATATGTCATTTAATCATATAAAATATTCAGAACAAAATCAGTTAAAAACTAGTTGTGCACAAACCTCGATGACTGTCTCTCTGCGGACTCAGTGTTTCCTTCCCTTTTCCGAGTCTTTGGTAACTGAGAAACACAATTTGAAGTGTTTCAGTACTAAGTTAAATTGTCTCTAACGATAATGTTCGATAAACAATTCACTGAATACCTTTATTTGCTTAATCACCTAATATACCGACCCTCGATGCATTCTAGGTAAATTAGGTTTTAGTGTCATTAATATGTCACATTCGATAGGGTTTTAGGGTTGGTACGTTTTACCAAAGTCATTTCCTTGTTCAGTGCATTTTAATGCAACTTGCTGGATTCCGGGATACTAGTTTGACCTAGCTGGACGGCCTAGTTCCCTCGGTTTTCGGGTTTCGGTCAAAACTACAAACTTGTAGATCTATGTCTTATGGACCGCGGTGCAAAATTTCAGGTCATTCCGAGTTAAGTAGACCAAGTTATGGTCATTATACTATTGCTGGTCAAATGGTATCAAATTAGGTCAATTTTAGGTCAATTTGGTCAACTCTGGTTCGGCCAGTTTTTGGACCCGAACTTGTGCAAGTTGTTTGACTTGCTTATGGTCATTTATGGGCTTTTGTGTCTTCATAAGACTTGTAGGTATGGGTCTTAACTATTCATGGTTAAAATTTCAGGTCAATTGGACCTGGTTTGAGTGAGTTATGGCCTAAACACTCACTGCTGCCCAATTGGTCATTTTTCAGGTCCTAATTGTACCTAATCCGAATTGGTCATTTTCTTAGGTCACCTTGCAAGCAGAATTTTGGTATGTTTTCTCAATGAAAGTTGGCACATTTTGTGCCTAGTTTCACCTCCAATTGGTCTCATACCAATTGAGGTTACACATTTAAACTTATTGGCTAAAATGTACACTGCCCTTAGTTACTTTGCTTAACACACATCAATTACACACATTTACCTTGCAATATGTTTACTTTCCTATCATTTCTGTTTTGGTTCATTACCAAAACCACATCCCACTTTACATTATCCTCACTTTGGGCAGATTACAATTATCTTCAATACACCAAATATAACTCTAATTCCCAAAGTCCAAACACAATTACACATACACATAACATTACTAGTTTTTACATACTCTTTACACAACAAGTTAATATACATATCCATCAATCCTTCTATGTCAATATTCTGCCAACACTTCCATGAATACATACATTTATTCAAGTGTCCCCCAGCTGCCGAAAATCTTCTTCAACACCAAATTGTCCTACAATTCATCAATTCCCATCTAAGTGCCAAAAATCACCATATAAATATGAAGTAATTCACTAGGTTATTAAATCATCATGATCAACATCATTTCTCATCAAACATATGCACAATTATTTCATCAAATACATGACTTCATGGCTGTCCAAAATGAACACAACAATAACTCTTCAAACTCAAAAATTTTCTTCACAAATCCAACACCCATAACATGCACACAAAATTTAACAAAGCCATCTTCAAAAATGCTAACTTACCTTATGGTTGGAGCTTGTTAAACCTTGCTTAAACTTCTCAAATTTGGTATCAAACTCTTCCTTGTGATGAGTAGACAAACTTTAATGAAGAAACCTAAGTGATTAGAGATGAAATAAATGAGTTAATGGAGCTTTCTCAAATTTTGGCTATGGAGTCTTTAATGGAGTTCACTTCGGCATGGGAGAAGAAATGAAGGTGATGAAGCATTTAGTGGGTTTAAATCTGCCCATTAGTGAATATTATAATCCCTTAGTGGTCCACTCACATAAGAAATTGATTTTATATGTTTAATTTTCATTTATTCCACATTAAACCCATAGTTTTTGCTATTTTCTTTAAGTACCACCAAATTAATTTTTCATTTTATTTTCTAAGTGTAATATTATTTATTTTTTAATGGAAATTTAGGTCAAAAGACAATTCGGGATGTCAAATGACCATAATGCCCCTGTTCGGGTTGCATTCGATTTTTAGTAACAAGGGTTTTGTCTGTTTTTCGATTTCTCACTTTTCTTTGTACTAATTATTTAATTTTTCTTTGATATTTCTAATGATATTTATACTTCAATTGATCTCTCTCTAAGTCCTAAAAATATTTTCCAGGGTTCCTCGCAGTCCAGGGCTAGTCAACGGTCTACGCCGTGACTTCCCGGTGCGGTCACCCATCGCTAGGGTTTCCGGCTCGCTTAACTTGGTTACATTTCCTTGCTATTATTTTTTCTTTATTTTTCTTGTATTTTCTTTTCTTGTATTTCATTATTTTATGTTTCCTCACTCATATTGAAGTGTAGGTCTAGGCATCCTAGCTATCCGGACAACACTGGTCACCGGAACAGTAGAACGCACTACCGAACATAGGGGTGTTACATATCGTTTTGAATAATATGAAATGTTGGATTATGGTATTCTTATGATGTTTGATCTAAATTGTTGAAAATTATTGTGTATATTTGAAATGACAATGTTTAGCAAATTGTTAAGATAAGTTTTGAAACCACAGTGTCATGACCATATATTTGAACACCTCACTAGCACGACTAGTGGAGGTAATTAGTTTCGAATTTTGATTCCTTCTCTGAAGAAGTGTTGAGGTGTGCCAGTAGAAGAGGATGTGAATGGATATCCATATATTTGAGCTAGCTAGCCTTGTGATATGATTTCTCTTTAGCCTCTGGCTATTGAGATTCTATTTGTTTCGAATGGCATGATCTAACTGTGGGTTTTATAAAATGTGTTTTGATACTTTAAAATGAACTTGGTTTACATGTAAAATCTTACAATGCATTATTGTATTTAATTTTCATGTTTAGCCAAATTTTTGAATGAATGTGCTTTAAGTTTTGCATAAAGATTATTTTAGTATATTGTGCACCACTGAGTCCTAGTACTCAGCGATAGCTTTATTCTTTGTCAGAAACAGAGACTAGAGGAGCAAAGCAGATCGATTTCCGAGGTGTGGAAGTCATCACTTGAAGTCTTCGGGTATAATTTATACCCTAACTGTAAATACTTCTTTTGATGTATATATTGCACAAAAATGTATGGACATGTAAAAATGGGTCTTGAGCAGCTTGTACACAAATTTGTATGAAGTTTATAATAAAGTTTAGTTTGTGTTTCTTTTGATATAAAATTGTAAGGATGTTTATAAATTATTTTGTTTTTAATGAAATATGAATGATATTGATTGATGATTTTGAGAATTATTGAACTTGTGAATTTTGAGAAATTGATTGAGTTTGATTGTGAAACCAAGTAGTGGTTGAGAAAAACTTTTAGAAGTGCTTTTACAGTATTCAAGAACGGTTTTCTCAAAATACAGAGGAAACTCACAAAATTTTTATAAAATTTATGGAAAACTAAAATGGCCAAAAATATTAATTAGTTTTAATTTCAACTAAATGTTTTAAATTCTTATTAGAAATGCTCACCACTTGTCAAAAATAAGAAAATTGTTTTAAAATCCCTTGTAGGGTACTTAATGAGTTATCGGTAGGTGAAGTTCGGTAGTTCATTAGGTATTCTACGGGATCATGTTATGCCTTACAGAGGGGTAAGGTGTGACATGTTTTAGTGGTATCAGAGCAAGTTTTGAAGTATGTTTTAAATTGTGAATTTGTGTCTTTTCCTTGTTAAGTACAACTGCTCAATGTCCATATTTGTTACATACAGTGCATTACATCATGAATATGAACTAACGGAGGGAAATCTCCATGTGTTACTTGTTCAGGAGATACCCTACTCCAGACTGTTATGGAAGAAGGGGATCGCTCAGTTGAGCAGTCTGTTGAAGCTGAGGCACAAGGGGAAGCCCCAGCTTTACCGAATGTTAGTGGGTCGCTACTGCAAGGGGATGCGTATGATTGGTAGAAGACCATCCCCACGGCTTATTTGAACCACGATCTTGACACAGGATGACTTCATCGAGAGTTCGCATGTAAATACATCCCGGATGCATATGTTGATCGAAATCGCAAGAATTTTTGAGTTTGAAACAAGGGAACCGAATCAGAGCGTAGTATGAAAGAGATTTCTCAAGGCTAAGCCACTATCTGGAAGCTTAGTCTCCACCCCGCAGGATGCAAGAGGTTTGAGTCAGGGCTAAGACAGAGTCCGAGAATGCAAGTTGTGGGTTTCAGACATCAGAATTTTTCGAATTGATCTCACAAGCCTTGGAATTAGAAAGGATAGAATCGAAGGGGCGTGAGGAAGGGTTCACAAGAGAAATCGAGAAAAGACAAGGGGAAAAATCGGTTGAATAGAGTTCGTGCTACCTGGAAAGAGAAAGAAGTTTAGTGGACCCAGCAGGGTCGAGGTGGAAGATTTAGTAGGAGCCGATTCTCGGACAGACCCCTAGGTGCAGTGATCGGTGGGTTCACACCGCCCGCCCCGTGAGACTTGTGGCAAGATTCATGGGGAATGTTATTGGGCCACCGGAGCCTGCTTTTAATCTGGGGGCAAGGGTCATTTAGCAACAGACTGTACTATTGCAAAGAGATATAGTACAGCTCCTACTACCGCCGAGGATCTATTGAGTCCTTCTCCCGAGGTTCACGATCCAAGGCGAGGAAGAGGCAGAGAGGTAGAGGCACCGCTTCAGCGTGGCACAATTGGTCGATCAGGACAAGGAAGTGCTTCAACGAATCTACGCAATGAGACAGCGTGAAGAGGTGAGACTTCCGATGTGGTAGCCGGTATATTCTCTATCTCAGATCAAGAAGTATTTGTATTGTTTGATCCTGGTTCAACCCATTCAAATGATAGTGCTAGCATAGTCACTTCACAGGCAGTTCCATTTGTGCAAATGGGTTTGGAAGGGCTAGTAACTAGTCAGTTAGGACAAGAGGTCCTGGTCAAAAGAATTTATAGAGACTGTCCTTTGGTAATCCAAGGACATGTTTTCCTGTCAGACTTGATTGAAATGCCCTTCAGAGAGTATGATATCATCTTGGGCATGGATTGGTTAGCCAGGCATCACGCCATGATTGATCAGATCAAGATACCACTTTGGTCTCCTTTGTACGATGATGTGGTAATACATGGTGAGAGTCATTTATTGCCATCAAACATCATTTCGGCTGCATTAGCCAGAAGAATGATCAGAAAGGGGTGTGAAGCATACTTGGCACATGTGATAGACACCCAAGTGGGGAGTCTAGCACTAAGGGACATCCCTATGGTATGTGACTTTCCGGATGTATTTCCTGATGAACTACCAGGATTACCTCCAGAAAGAGAAGTGCAATTTGAGATTAATGTTATGCAGTGTGGACCCAATCTCCATAACGCCATATAGAATGGCACCTGCAGAATTGAAAGAATTGAAAGTGCAGTTGCAAGAATTGCTTGACAAGGGCTTTATCCGCCCTAGTGTGTCACCTTGGGGAGCGCCAGTGTTGTTTGTAAAGAAGAAAGATGGCACTCTCCTCTTGTGTATTGATTATCGACAGTTGAATAAGGTGACAATAAAGAATAGATATCCATTGCCCCGCATTGATGACTTGTTTGATCAGTTAAGGGGTGCAGCTGTGTTCTCCAAAATTGACCTGAGATCAGGTTATTATCGGTGAAAGTTCGAGAGCGAGTATTTCAAAAAGCGCCTTGAGAACCCTATGGCCATTATGAGTTCTTGGTCATGCCATTCGGGTTAACTAATGCTCCTACGCTTTTATGGATCGATGAACACTATCTTGGACCATACCTCGACCGCTTTGTTGTGGTATTCATTGATGATATATTGGTCTATTCGAGGAATGCAGAAGAGCATGATAGACATCTGCGGATTGTACCGCAGATTTTGAGGAGAAACAACTATATGCCGATTGTCGAAATGTGAATTTTGGTGAAGGAGATATCTTTCTTGGGGCATGTAGTATCGAAGAGGGCATCAAGGTAGATCCAAGTAAGATTGAAGTCGCCCAATTGGAGGCCACCAGAAATGTCACGTAAATCGTAGTTTTAGGTTTAGCCGATACTACAAGAGATTTGTGAAGGATTCTCCATGTTGGCATCTCCATTGACCAATGCTTAGAAAAGATGTAAAATTTCGGTGGACGGATAAATGCCAGCAGAGTTTTGATGAATTGAAGAGATGTTTGACTGAAGCTCTAGTCCTTACTTTACCTACTCCAGGTAAAGAATACACAGTATATAGTGACGCTTCTCACAATGGGTTAGGTTGTGTATTGATGCAAGATCGAAATGTCATTGCCTATGCATCACGCCAGCTAAAACCGCTTGAGAGGAACTATCCAACACATGATTTGGAGCTTGACTATTGTGTTTGCTCTTAAGATCCGAGGCATTATTTGTATGGGGAGAAGTGCTACATCTATACAGATCATAAGAGCTTGAAGTATTTGGGCACCCAAAAGAGTTGAATTTGAGACAGAGGAGATGGTTAGAGTTGATAAAAGACTATGATTGTCTGTTAGACTATCAGCCAGGGAAAGCTAATGTTGTGGCTGACGCCTTAATTCGTAAGACTATGGCAAATCTACAAGTTACTCCTTTGTCTTTGGTACATGAGTTGAGATCATTACATGCCAGTTTAGAGATTAATGATGATGGGCAAACAACAATTGCATGGCATGTACAGCCTGTGTTGGTTGATCAGTTAGAATGGTCGCCGTAATGATCGAAGTATCGGTCGATGGAAGAAGTCAGCAGGCAAGAAACCGAATTCTCAATCGAGATGATGGTCTCATGCTACACCAGGCGAATGTGTGTTCCTAATGATGTTGATTTGAGGAGATCATTTTGAAGGAAGCACATGAGTCTCCTTTACCATGCACCTGGTGGCACAAAAATGTATAGAGGGCTAAAGGAGCATTCGGTGGATGGGTATGAAAAGGGATGTGGCGAGTTTGTATCTAAATGCCTAACTTGTCGCAAGTAAAGGCAGAGCATCAAGTACCTGGTTGTTACATCCACTACCAGCACAGAGTGGAAATGGGAGAGAATAACGATGGATTTTGTGATGGGACTTGAGGACACAGAAGACTCATGATGCAGTTTGGGTCGTTGTTGACAAACTGACTAAATCTGCCCATTTTCTGCCAGTCCGGATGGATTACAGTTTAGAAAGATTGGCCAAGTTATACATCGATGAGATTGTGAGACTGCATGGAGTGCCAGTATCTATTGTGTCAGACAGAGATCCTAGGTTCACTTCTAGATTAGGGGTAGTCTTGAGAGCCCTAGGAACTAGATTGAACTTTAGTAATCGCATTCCACCCACGATAGATGGCCACCGAGAGGGTAATTCAGATTTTGGAGGACATCTTTGCGGGCTTGTGTGATTGAGTTTGAGGTAATTGGGATACACACTTGCCTTTGATTGAGTTTGCTTACAATAACAGCTACCAATCAAGCATTGGGATGCCTCCATATGAAGCTTTGTATGGCAGAAAATGTAGAACCCCATTGTGTTGGGATGACGTGGGTGAAAGAAAGATGATCGGACCCGAAATTGTCCAACAGACTGAAGAGAAAATTAGGGTGATCAGAGATCGACTTAAAGCTGCATCGCATCGTAAGTCCTATGTTGATTTGAAAAGAAGAGATATTGAGTATGTAGTGGGTGAGAAAGTTTTCCTCAAGGTTTCTCCTTGGAAGAGGATTATGAGATTCGGCAGAAAGGGGAAACTAAGTTCTCATTTTATCGGGCCATATGAGGTTCTGGAAAGAGTGGGTCCTTTGGCATATCGGTTGGCACTACCTCCAGAGTTGGAGAAGATACATAATGTCTTCCATGTGTCCATGTTGAGGTGGTACCGATCAGACCCATCTCATGTACTACTGAGAAGAAATAGAAGTGAATCCAGACCTCACATATGAAGAAGAACCCATAAAGATTCTCGCTTATGAGGTGAAGCGACTACGGAATAGCGATACCGTTGGTAAAAGTACTGTGGAACCATCATTCGGGCCAAGAAGCTACTTGGGAACGAGAGGAGGACATGAGGAGACAACACCCACAGCTGTTCAGAGATTGATACCAGGTAAAATTTTGAGACGAAATTTATTTAAGGGGGGGAGAATTGTAACACCCCTATTGGTATAGCCTGGTATATTTCACTATTCCGGTGACCGGTGTCGGTCCGGACAATTAATGGGATTAGGGCCACACTTAAGACAACTTGAGAAGCCATAAACACAAATAATTAGTAATGTTTAATTAGTTAACTATAAATAAGAAAAACAGAACATAAGAGGCTAAACGAGCTGAGAGTCACAGCGATGAGTGACCTCCTCGGGAACGACTGCGAAGTCGTTTTAAACTCAAATTTCGAACCGTAAAAAGTGACGCTGCGGTCCTTAGGACCCTTATGAACACAGTGGAAAAGAGAAAATCACGAAAAAGAACTGTTAAGTCAGTCAAATAATTAAGTCAGGGAGCTGGAAGAAATATTGTATTAATAGCAAACCGGGATGAGCAGTGAGGGCAATTTGGTCATTTGACCCCGAGAGCTGACTCCTGACCTAACTGTCAAATAAAATCGGAGAAAAGAAAATTTCGGAATCGAGAATTAAATTAAAGAACTAATAGAAAAAAAAAAAAGAAAGAAGATGGAAAAGTCAAAGTGATGACATCATGCATGATGTCATAAAGGCTTAATTGATTTATTTTATTAATTTGGGAATTTTGGTCTTCCTAAGACATAAAAGAAAAGAAAAGAAAAGAAAAAAAAATATAATAAAGTCATCTTCTTCATAAAAAACGTGACTCTCTCTCCCTCACCCTCTCCCTCACCCAAAACCTCCATTAAAGCTCATTTTGAGCTTGATCAAATCCCTAATTCCACCATAGAAAAATTAGCCACCATAGTTAAAGCTTATCTAGGCAACTTGAGAAGAGGATTGAGCAAGAAAGAAAGAAGGAAAATTTGAAGGAAAGGAGGAAGAAAATTGCTACGCAAAGGTTAGTATGCTAAACTCTTTATTTATCCATTCAAATGCATATGTGATGGTTGAAAGTGAGCTTAGAACTTGATTAAATGAAACAAACATGGGAGAATGACCATTGCTGAAATTTGTCCTGGTTGAAGGGAGTATGAATTGCATGAATTTAATGGGTTTGAATGAGTTTAGAAACCTTCCTTAGTTGAATGATTAGCATTAAAACCATTAAGTGTGATTAATTGCACAATTTGAGTGAATTAGGGTTTGAATGTTAGGGTTTTGAGGAAAAAATTTGGAGAAATGCATAAATGGCATGTTTGACCTATTGTGAAATGAAATAATGGTCAATTATGACCAAATAAGTTGTGTGGGAATTGTTGGAATAAAAATCAAATTCGTAGGTCAATGGTCATGCTGCAAACGCACTTTGAAGGACCAAAACTCAAATTTTACAAGCCCAATTGATATGCTACTAATTGGAGATGAAAATAGACATAAAATAGCACAATTTTCATTAAGGAACCATGGCCAAAAACTGACCAAAACTTGGTGAAACAATTGACCAAAGTGAAGTGATAGCAGGCTGCCACTGCACTAAATTGACCAAATGAACAGTAACTGTTCATTTGGTCATAACTCGAGTTAGACAGGTCAAATTGACCTGAAATTTGGCCAGGGGTTAGAGGGCATATAGATCTAAAACTTTCATGAAGAACATCACCCCAAATTATGCCATTAACCCATTCAGATTATTGAGCAAAGTTAGGCTACCAAACCTGCAACTCTGCAGAGTTTTTATTGAGCAGCAATGTTTGGATGGCTATAACTCCCTCTAGAAAACTCAGATTTAGGCGATTCCTGAACCGATGGAAACCTAAGACATAGTAGAACATTTCATATGAAGAAAGTGAGACCAAATTATGAACTTAACTTGATCGAATTATTGACCAAAGTTGGACAAAAATCTGCAAGAACCCAAAATTGCGGCATGAGCGATTGCACGTGAGCGATAAACTTATTTTGACCATAACTTGAGCTACAAAACTCCGATTGAGGTGTTCCAAAAATGAGAATACACTTAAGACAATAAGGAACATTTTCTATGAAGGAAGTTTTGTTAAATTTCAACAGTAGATCGACCAATGGAATAGTGCAACTTCGGAGAACCTAAACAGAAAATTGGCAATTTAGCCAAAATGACCTAAGCTTTAAACAAATGACCAAAACCAACAAGTTTGGTGACCAAAATGTGGTATGTGGGTGAAGTTGGAGTTCCCATACCTATTAAGCCTTAGAAAGTCAATAATTTGACTTGAATAGTGCAGTGAATAGTAACCCGAAACACAAAATTTCGAGAACGTCGAATTTAACACGTTAGAGCTAGCTAAATGTGAAGTTAAGTTTATTTTGGATTTATTTTAAGTTCTAGCACTGAAACATTGGAAAATTTCGTGTTTAAGTGGAAAAGAATACCGGGACAGAACCCGAGGAGTCGAGTCAAGGCCAACAGGCGACTCATTTGAGGTTTGTGCACAACATATACTTTTATAATCATCTTTTGCATATCGTTTTGAATAATATGAAATGTTGGATTATGGTATTCTTATGATGTTTGATCTAAATTGTTGAAAATTATTGTGTATATTTGAAATGACAATGTTTAGCAAATTGTTAAGATAAGTTTTGAAACCACAGTGTCATGACCATATATTTGAACACCTCACTATGAGTACTAGTGGAGGTAATTAGTTTCGAATTTTGATTCCTTCTCTGGAGAAGTGTTGAGGTGTGCCAGTAGAAGAGGATGTGAATGGATATCCATATATTTGAGCTAGCTAGCCTTGTGATATGATTTCTCTTTAGCCTCTGGCTATTGAGATTCTATTTGTTTCGAATGGCATGATCTGTGGGTTTTATGAAATGTGTTTTGATACTTTAAAATGAACTTGGTTTACATGTAAAATCTTACAATGCATGATTGTATTTAATTTTCATGTTTAGCCAAATTTTTGAATGAATGTGCTTTAAGTTTTGCATAAATATTTTTTTAGTATATTGTGCACCACTGAGTCCTAGTACTCGTGATAGCTTTATTCTTTGTCGCAGATCTGAGACTAGAGGTAAGCGTGAGATGGCGAGGTGTGTGAAGTCATCAGCTTGAAGTCTTCGGGTATAATTTATACCCTAACTGTAAATACTTCTTTTGATGTATATATTGCACAAAAATGTATGGACATGTAAAAATGGGTCTTGAGTAGCTTGTACACAAATTTGTATGAAGTTTATAATAAAGTTTAGTTTGTGTTTCTTTTGATATAAAATTGTAAGGATGTGTATAAATTATTTTGTTTTTAATGAAATATGAATGATATTGATTGACAGTATTTTGAGAATTATTGAACTTGTGAATTTTGAGAAATTGATTGAGTTTGATTGTGAAACCGAAGTAGTGGTTGAGAAAAACTTTTAGAAGTGCTTTTTACAGGTATTCGAAGAACGGTTTTCTTAAAATACAGAGGAAACTCTGTCAAAATTTTTATAAAATTTGTGGAAAACTAAAATGGCCAAAAATATTAATTAGTTTTAATTTCAACTAAATGTTTTAAATTCTTATTAGAAATGCTCACCACTTGTCAAAAATAAGAAAATTGTTTTAAAATCCCTTGTAGGGTACTTAATGAGTTATCGGTAGGTGAAGTTCGGTAGTTCATTAGGTATTCTACGGGATCATGTTATGCCTTACAGAGGGGTAAGGTGTGACATGTTTTTGTGGTATCAGATCATGTTTTTGATTTATGTTTTCAATTGTGATTGTGTGTGTTTTCTTTGTTAAGTACTACTGCTCAATGTCCATATTTGTTACATACAGTGCATTACATCATGAATATGAACTAACGGAGAAATCTCCTTGTGTTACTTGTTCGGAGATACCCTACTCCAAAGCTTATGGAAGAAGGGGATCGCTCGATGAGCGATCTGTTGAAGCCGAGGCACAAGGAAGCCCAGCTTTACCGAATGTTAGTGGGTCACCGGCCCACAAATGCCGCGATTCCTGCACACCGCCTGAGATGGCTGCGATGTTTCAACAAGTGGTGGGGTATGCTGCTCAAGCTCCACCCCAACCACCATGGCACAACCACTTGCCTCGGCCAGACAGTTTGATAAATTGCTAAAGTATGTGGCTGCAGAATTTAAGGGTCTGATGGACCCTTTAGAGGCGAGCAATGGCTTGAAAGAATGGGCCAGTGTTTAAGAAACCATCTTGCCAAGATGAGTGAAGTTGGAATATTACGTGTCGCTACTGCAAGGATGCGTATGATTGGTGGAAGACCATCCCCACGGCTTTGAACCACGATCTTGACACAGGATGACTTCATCGAGAGAGTTGAGACAGAAATACATCGGATGCATATGTTGATCGAAGCGCAAGAATTTTTGAGTTTGAAACAAGGGAACCGAATCAGAGCAGTATGAAAGAGATTTCTCAAGGCTAAGCCACTATCTTTGGAAGCTTAGTCTCCACCCCAGACAGATGCAAGAGGTTTGAGTCAGGGCTAAGGCAGTGCGAGAATGCAAGTTGTGGGTTTCAGACATCAGAATATTACTGAATTGATCTCACAAGCCTAGGAATTAGAAAGGATAGAATCAGAAGGGACAGTGAGGAAGGGTTCACAAGAGAAATCAGAAAAAGACAAGGGGGAAAAATCAGTTGAACAGAGTTCTAGTGCTACCTCTGGAAAGAGAAAGAAGTTTAGTGGACCCAGCAGGGGTCGAGGTGGAAGATTTAGTAGGAGCCGATTCTCCGGACAGAGACCCCCTAGGTCTGGTCAGCAGTCGAGCAGGGGTTCACAGTCTACCCACCCCTGTGAGACTTGTGGCAAGATTCATAGGGGGGAATGTTATTGGGCCACTGGAGCCTGTTTTAACTGCGGGGACAAGGGTCATTTAGCAAGAGACTATACTAGTGCTCCGAGATATGGTCCAGCTCCTACTACTGCCGAGGGATCTATTCAGAGTCCTGCTCCCAGAGGTTCACGATCGGTTAGCGAGAGGAAGAGCGGTAGAGGCACCGCTTGAGCGTCGAGGGCACAATTGGTCAGTCAGGACAAGGAAGTGCTTCAACCAGAATCTACGCAATGAGACAGCGTGAAGAGGCTGAGACTTCTGATGTGGTAGCTGGTATATTCTTTATCTCTGATCAAGAAGTATTTGTATTGTTTGATTCGGGTTCAACCCATTCATATGTTAGTGCTAGCATAGTCAGTTCACTTACTGTTCCATGTGTGCAAATGGGTTTTGAAGTGCTAGTAACTAGTCCGTTAGGACAAGAGGTCCGGGTCAAAAGAATTTATAGAGACTGTCCTTTGGTGATCCAAGGACATGTTTTCTGTCGAACTTGATTGAAATGCCCTTGAGAGTATGATATCATCTTGGGCATGGATTAGTTAGCGGGCATCACGCCATGATTGGTATGGGCGAAGACAATCACTTTTGGTCTCCTTTGTATGCGATGATGTGGTAATACATGGGAGAGGCATTTATTGCCATCAAACATCATTTCGGCTGCATTAGCGGAAGAATGATCGAGAAAGGGTGTGAAGCATACTTGGCACATGTGATAGACACCCAAGTGGGAGTCGGCACTAAGGGACATCCCTACGGTATGTGACTTTCGGATGTATTTCGATGAACTACGAGATTACCTCGAGAAAGAGCGCAATTTGAGATTAATGTTATGCAGTGTGGACCCAATCTCCATAACGCCATATAGAATGGCACTGCGAGTGAAAGAATTGAAAGTGCGATTGCAAGAATTGCTTGACAAGGGCTTTATCCGCCCTAGTGTGTCACCTTAGGGAGCGCCGGTGTTGTTTGTAAAGAAGAAAGATGGCACTCTCCGCTTGTTTATTGATTATAGGCAGTTGAATAAGGTGACAATAAAGAATAGATATCCATTGCCCGCATTGATGACTTGTTTGATCGGTTAAAGTGCGGTGTTCTCCAAAATTGACACGAGATCGAGTTATTATCGGTGAAAGTTCAAGAGCGAGTATTTCAAAAGCGCCTTGAGAACCCGCTATGGCCATTATGAGTTCTTGGTCATGCCATTGGGTTAACTAATGCTCATTTGCTTTTATGGATCGATGAACACTATCTTGGACCATACCTCGACCGGTTGTTGTGGTATTCATTGATGATATATTGGTCTATTCGAGGAATGCGAGAAGAGCATGATAGACATCTGCGGATTGTACTGCAAATTTTGAGGGAGAAACAGCTATATGCTAAATTGTCGAAGTGTGAATTTTGGCTGAAAGAAATATCTTTCTTGGGGCATGTAGTATCAGAAGAGGGCATCAAGGTAGATCCAAGTAAGATAGAAGCTATCCTTAATTGGAGGCCACCCAGAAATATCACAGAAATTCGTAGTTTTCTGGGTTTAGCTGGATGCTACAGTAGATTTGTGAAGGGATTCTCCATGTTGGCATCTCCCGTGAGCAATCTTCTTACAAAAGATGTAAAATGTCAGTGGACGGATAAATGCCAAGAGAGTTTTGATGAATTGTAGAGATGTTTGGTAGCTCAGTCCTTACTTTACCTACTCGGGTAAAGAATACACGATATATAGTGGCGCTTCTCACAATGGGTTAGGTTGTGTATTGATGCAAGATCGAAATGTCATTGCCTATGCATCACGCCAGCTAAAACCGCATGAGTGGTATTATCCAACACATGATTTGGAGCTTGCAGCTATAGTGTTTGCTCTTTAGATCTGGAGACATTATTTGTATGTGGAAAAGTGCTACATCTATACAGATCATAAGAGTTTGAAGTATTTGGGCACCCAAAAGAGTTGAATTTGAGGCAGAGGAGATGGTTAGAGTTGATAAAGACTATGATTATGCGATAGACTATCAGCCGAGGAAAGCTAATGTTGTGGTGGCGCCTTAAGTCGTAAGACTATGGCAAATCTACAAGTTACTCCTTTGTCTTTGGTACATGAGTTGAGATCATTACATGCGGTTTAGAGATTAATGATGATGGGCAAACAACAATTGCATGGCATGTATAGCGGTGTTGGTTGATCAGTTAGAATGGCTCGGAATGATCGGAAGTATCGGCGATGGAAGAAGTCGGCGGGGCAAGAAACGAAATTCTCAATCGGAGATGATGGTCTCTTGCTACACGAGCGAGAATGTGTGTTCCTAATGATGTTGATTTGAGGAGATCATTTTGAAGGAAGCACATGAGTCTCCTTTGCCATGCACCACTGGTGGCACAAAAATGTATAGAGGGCTAAAGGAGCATTCTTGGTGGATGGGTGTGAAAAGTGATGTGGCGAGTTTGTATCTAAATGCCTAACTTGTCGGCAAGTAAAGGCGAGCATCAAGTACCATTGGGTTGTTACATCCACTACGATGCAGTGGAAATGGGAGAGAATAACGATGGATTTTGTGATGGGACTTGAGGACACGGAAGACTCATGATGCGATTTGGGTCATTGTTGTGGTGACTAAATCTGCCCATTTTCTGCGATCCGGATGGATTCTGATTTAGAAAGATTGGCCAAGTTATACATCGATGAGATTGTGAGGCGCATGGAGTGCAGTATCTATTGTGTCGACAGAGATCCTAGGTTCACTTCAGATTAGGGTAGTCTTGAGAGCCCTAGGAACTAGATTGAACTTTAATCTTGCATTCCACCCACGATAGATGGCGATCGAGAGGGTAATTCAGATTTTGGAGGACATGCTACGGGCTTGTGTGATTGAGTTTGAGGGTAGTTGGGATACACACTTGCCTTTGATTGAGTTTGCTTACAACATGACTACCAATCAAGCATTGGGATGCCTCCATATGAAGCTTTGTATGGCGAAAATGTAGAACCCCATTGTGTTGGGATAGCGTGGGTGAAAGAAAGATGATCGGACCAAATTGTCCAACGGTGAAGAGAAAATTAGGGTGATCGAGATCGACTTAAAGTGCATCGGACCGTCGAAGTCCTATGTTGATTTGAAAAGAAGAGATATTGAGTATGTAGTGGGTGAGAAAGTTTTCCTCAAGGTTTCTCCTTGGAAGAGGATTATGAGATTCGCGAAAGGAAACTAAGTTCTCATTTTATCGGGCCATATGAGGTTACGGAAAGAGTGGGTCCTTTGGCATATCGGTTGGCATACCTCGAGTTGGAGAAGATACATAATGTCTTCCATGTGTCCATGTTGAGGAGGTACAGATCAGACCCATCTCATGTACTACGATGAAGAAATAGAAGTGAATCGGACCTCACATATGAAGAAGAACCCATAAAGATTACGGCTTATGAGGTGAAGCGACTACGGAATAGCGGTCTACCGTTGGTAAAAGTCTTTGTGGAACCATCATTCGGGCCAAGAAGCTACTTGGGAGCGAGAGGAGGACATGAGGAGACAACACCCACACTGTTCGAGATTGATACGGTAAAATTTTGAGGCGAAATTTATTTAAGGGGAGAATTGTAACACCCCTATTGGTATAGCACAGTATATTTCACTATTCCGGTGGCGGTGTCGGTCGGACAATTAATGGGATTAGGGCCACACTTAAGACAACTTGAAGCCATAAACACAAATAATTAGTAATGTTTAATTAGTTAACTATAAATAAGAAAAAGCAGAACATAAGAGGCTAAGCGAGGCGAGAGTCACGGATGAGTGACCTCCTGAACGAGCAGCTAAGTCGTTTTAAACTCAAATTTCGAACCGTAAAGTGACGCTGCGGTCCTTAGGACCCTTATGAACACAGTGGAAAAGAGAAAATTATGAAAAGAAGCATTAAGTCGGTCAAATAATTAAGTCGAGAGTGGAAGAAATATTGGATTATTTGCAAACCAGGATGAACATGCGAGGGCAATTTGGTCAATTGACCAGAGTGACTCTGACCTAACTATCGAATAAAATCGGAGAAAAGAAAATTTGGAATCGAGAATTAAATTCAAGAACTAATACAAAAATAAATAAAAAAAAAGAAAGAAAATGGAAAAGTCAAAGTGATGACATCATGCATGATGTCATAAAGGCTTAATTGATTTTTTTTATTAATTTGGGAATTTTGGTCTTCCTAAGACATAAAAGAAAAGAAAAGAAAAGAAAAAAAAAATATAATAAAGTCATCTTCTTCATCAAAAACGTGACTCTCTCTCCTCACCCTCTCCCTCACCCAAAACCTACATTAAAGCTCATTTTGAGCTTGATCAAATCCCTAATTCCACCATAGAAAAATTAGAAAACATAGTTAAAGCTTATCTAGGAAACTTGAGAGAGGATTGAGGAAGAAAGAAAGAAGGAAGATTTGAAGGAAAGGAGGAAGAAAATTGCTACACAAAGGTTAGTATGCTAAACTCTTTATTTATCCATTCAAATGCATATGTGATGGTTGAAAGTGAGCTTAGAACTTGATTAAATGAAACAAACATGGGAGAATGACCATTGCTGAAATTTGGCCTGGTTGAAGGGAGTATGAATTGCATGAATTTAATGGGTTTGAATGAGTTTAGAAACCTTCCTTAGTTGAATGATTAGCATTAAAACCATTAAGTGTGATTAATTGCACAATTTGAGTGAATTAGGGTTTGAATGTTAGGGTTTTGAGGCAAAAATTTGGAGAAATGCATAAATGGCATGTTTGACCTATTGTGAAATGAAATAATGGTCAATTATGACCAAATAAGTTGTGTGGGAATTGTTGGAATAAAAATCAAATTCGTAGGTCAATGGTCATGCTGCTGGCAGCATGACCAAACCCACTTTGAAGGACCAAAACTCAAATTTTACAAGCCCAATTGATATGCTACCAATTGGAGATGAAAATAGACATAAAATAGCACAATTTTCATTAAGGAACCATGGCCAAAAACTGACCAAAACTTGGTGAAACAATTGACCAAAGTGAAGTGATAGCAGGCTGCCACTGCACTAAATTGACCAAATGAACAGTAACTGTTCATTTGGTCATAACTCGAGTTAGACAGGTCAAATTGACCTGAAATTTGGCCAGGGGTTAGAGGGCATATAGATCTAAAACTTTCATGAAGAACATCACCCCAAATTATGCCATTAACCCATTCAGATTATTGAGCAAAGTTAGGCTACCAAACCTGCAACTCTGCAGAGTTTTCATTGAGCAGCAATGTTTGGATGGCTATAACTCCCTCTAGAAAACTCAGATTTAGGCGATTCTTGAACCGATGGAAACCTAAGACATAGTAGAACATTTCATATGAAGAAAGTGAGACCAAATTATGAACTTAACTTGATCAAATTATTGACCAAAGTTGGACAAAAATCTGCCAGAACCCAAAATTGCAGCATGAACAGTGCACGTGAACAGTAAACTTATTTTGACCATAACTTGAGCTACAAAACTCCGATTGAGGTGATCCAAAAATGAGAATACACTTAAGACAATAAGGAACATTTTCTATGAAGGAAGTTTTGTTAAATTCCAACAGTAGATCGACCAATGGAATAGTGCAACTTTGGAGAACCTAAACAGAAAATTGGCAATTTAGCCAAAATGACCTAAGCTTTAAACAAATGACCAAAACCAACAAGTTTGGTGACCAAAATGTGGTATGTGGGTGAAGTTGGAGTTCCCATACCTATTAAGCCTTAGAAAGTCAATAATTTGACTTGAATAGTGCAGTGAATAGTAACCCGAAACACAAAATTTCGAGAACGTCGAATTTAAAACGTTAGAGCTAGCTAAATTTGAAGTTAAGTTTTTTTTGGATTTATTTTAAGTTCTAGTACTGAAACATTGGAAAATTTCATGTTTCAGTGGAAAAGAATACCGGGACAGAACCCGAGGAGTCGAGTCAAGGCCAACAGGCGACTCGTTTGAGGTTTGTGCACAACATATACTTTTATAATCATCTTTTGCATATCGTTTTGAATAATATGAAATGTTGGATTATGGTATTCTTATGATGTTTGATCTAAATTGTTGAAAATTATTGTGTATATTTGAAATGACAATGTTTAGCAAATTATTAAGATAAGTTTTGAAACCACAGTGTCATGACCATATATTGGAACACCTCACTAGCACGACTAGTGGAGGTAATTAGTTTAATTTTGATTCCTTCTGGAGAAGTGTTGAGGTGTGCGAGAAGAGGATGTGAATGGATATCCATATATTTGAGCTAGCTAGCCTTGTGATATGATTTCTCTTTAGCCTCTGGCTATTGAGATTCTATTTGTTTCGAATGGCATGATCTAACTGTGGGTTTTATGAAATGTGTTTTGATACTTTGAAATAAACTTGGTTTACATGTAAAATCTTACAATGCATGATTGTATTTAATTTTCATGTTTAGTCAAATTTTTGAATGAATGTGCTTTAAGTTTTGCATAAAGATTATTTTAGTATATTGTGCACCATCGAGTCCTAGTACTCGTGATAGCTTTATTCTTTGTCGCAGATCTGAGAACTAGAGGAAGCGTGATCGAGTTCTTGAGGTGTGGGAAGTCATCAGCTTGAAGTCTTCGGGTATAATTTATACCCTAACTGTAAATACTTCTTTTGATGTATATATTGCACAAAAATGTATGGACATGTAAAAATGGGTCTTGAGCAGCTTGTACACAAATTTGTATGAAGTTTATAATAAAGTTTAGTTTGTGTTTCTTTTGATATAAAATTGTAAGGATGTGTATAAATTATTTTGTTTTTAATGAAATATGAATGATATTGATTGACAGTATTTTGAGAATTATTGAACTTGTGAATTTTGAGAAATTGATTGAGTTTGATTGTGAAACCGAAGTAGTGGTTGAGAAAAACTTTTAGAAGTGTTTTTTACAGGTATTCGAAGAATGGTTTTCTCAAAATACAGAGGAAACTCTGTCAAAATTTTTATAAAATTTGCGGAAAACTAAAATGGCCAAAAATATTAATTAGTTTTAATTTCAACTAAATGTTTTAAATTCTTATTAGAAATGCTCACCACTTGTCAAAAATAAGAAAATTGTTTTAAAATCCCTTGTAGGGTACTTAATGAGTTATCGGTAGGTGAAGTTAGGTAGTTCATTAGGTATTCTACGGGATTATGTTATGCCTTACAGAGGGGTAAGGTGTGACAAGTTGTGTGGAAAGCCAAGCTTGCTATAGCAAATACAAGAAGCACAGATAAGGGATGAAAAGATGCTAACTGTTATGAGCAGAGTTAAAGAGGGGAAGGAGACTGATTATGAGCTGAAAGGAGATGGGTGTCTGAATTATAAAAGCAGAATATGTGTGCCAGGAGATGAAAAACTAAAGAAGAATATCTTGAAAGAGGCGTACAGTAGCTTCCATGCTATGCACCCAGGAAGTACCAAGATGTATCATGACCCGAAGGCACAGTACTAGTGGCCTGGAATGAAGAAAGAGATTGGTGATTTTGTGACCAGATGTCTAACATGCCAGCAGGTTAAAGCTGAGCATCAGGTTCCATCAGGGTTGTTACAACCTATATCTATACCAAAATGGAAATGGGATCGCATCACTATGGATTTTGTCACTGGGCTACCATTAACACAGAAGAAGCATGATACCATCTAGGTCATTGTAGATAGATTAACAAAATTAGCACACTTCCTACCTATCAGAATCGACTACTCACTGGAAAGATTAGCAGAAATCTACATAACTGAGATAGTACGGTTATATTGAGTGCCGACATCGATCATATCTGACCAAGACCCGAGGTTTACTTCGAGGTTTTGGAAGAAGTTACAGGAGTCGTTAGACACTCAACTGCACTTCAATATGACTTATAATCCTCAGACGGATGGAAAGTCTGAAAGGGTGATTCAGGTAACCTTTATAACTTAATAAATTGTATAAATGTTAAAAGATGGATAATAATAACATGATATGAATTACATGATAGGCGCTAGAAGATATGCTTCAGAGCTGTATTATTGACTTTGAAGGTAGTTGGGAGAAGTATCTTCCTTTGGTAGAGTTTGCTTACAATAATATCTACCAAACCAGTATAAAAATGGCTCCATATGAAGCTTTATATAGGAGGAGACGCAGGACTCCCTTATGTTGGACAGAAATGGGTGAAGAGAAAGTAGTGGGCCCTGACTTAGTGAGACAAATAGAGGAAAAAGTGAAGCTAATCAGAAACAACTTGAAAGTCACCTCAAACAGATAGAAGTCCTATGCTGACTTGAAGAGAAGAGACATAGAGTATGAGGTTGGTGATAAGGTGTTTCTTAAGGTATCACCTTGGAAGAAAGTGTTAAGATTCGGCAAGAAGGGTAAGTTAAGCCTTAGGTTTATTATTCCATATGATGTCATTGATCATGTGGGTCCAGTAGCCTTCAGGCTAGCTTTATCACCTGAGCTGGACAAGATTCATGTAACACCCTCCCGGTAGCAACTCCGTACATTCTACTGTTCCGGTGACCGGTGTCGGTCCGGACAGCTAGAACGTCCGGAAAAATATTTAAACTAAAGTCAGGAACCATAATTAACTCAAGTATTAATAAGAAAAATTTAGGAAAAATTTTAGAAATAAAATACAACCAAGTTAAACGAGCCGGTGCCCAAGCGATGGGTAACTAGAGGGAAGTTGCGGTTCTCACAACGAGGAGCCCTAGACCTGGGGAAAAATTCATAAAATAATTTTTGGGACTCCAGAGAAGGGTCATTGAGGTTCCTATGGCATTAGAATGCCAAGAAAATATTTAGAAAAATTTTTCAATCAGTATAGACAATTTTGACCCGTTAAGCCAAACGGAGGGCATTTTGGTCATTTCGCCTTCAGAGACAATT
Source organism: Hevea brasiliensis (assembly GCF_030052815.1). Classification (NCBI taxonomy): domain Eukaryota; kingdom Viridiplantae; phylum Streptophyta; class Magnoliopsida; order Malpighiales; family Euphorbiaceae; genus Hevea; species Hevea brasiliensis. The sequence goes on along the minus strand of NW_026614594.1, from coordinate 32,760 downwards.
TTTGGCCGACTTGTCCAGTTAAGTAAATAATTATTATGACATAAAATGTGAATAAATATTGTTAAAAATTGAATTGAAAATGAGTAGCAAAGAAAAGAAAAAAAATGAATTAAAATTACAATTTTGACCTCATGCTTATGTCACTAATCACTCTCACCCAATCACATTGTGACACATGTCCATCAACCACTTAAAATGAGTCAAATGGGCAAAAAATTGAAATGAAAAACTGAATTCTCCTTCCTCATTTCACGTCCACCATAGCCAAAAAAGCTTTCTCTCCATTTTTTTTTTAAGGTTGATTTTCCTAAGCTTCCTCACCTCAAAACCTTATCCTTCCTTCACTAAAAATTATACCCACACCAAGGAGAAGTGTTTGGCAGCCAAGAAAACAAAAGAAAGTGAAGAATTAACAAGAGAAAATTCTGCCACTAAGGTTAGTGCTATATCTCTCCATTTTTCTCTTTAAATTTAAAGTTAGGTATATGGATTTAGTTAGAAATTCATGAAATCAAAAGAACATATCCATGTTTGGACCACTTAAAAATTGTTGGCAGCCTTAGTGATGGAAGTGTTGATGAGTGTTGAATGAATTTAAGTTGTATATGGGTGGTCTTGAACATGAGTATGAGACATAAACATCATTAAGTATGTTGAATTGATGTATGTGCATTAATGGTTATTTGAGAATTAGGGTTTTAGAGAGAAATTTGGACTTTGTGTATGTGATGTTGAAAGAACATTTTAATGGTCAATTAGTGACCATTTGAGGTAAGTTGACCATAATTTGAAGTGCATTAGAGGGTTACAAATAGTTTTGGTAGGCTGCCTAAAGACAGCAGAAATGAGGCTGTGAGTCCAGCCTGTTCGGACTGCCATATCTTTGGCTGTGTAGGTCCAATTGGTGTTTGGCCAATTGGACATGAAACTAGACTTATAATGGCACATTTTTGCTGAAGAAACTATGCCCAAAAGACCAAAGCAAGAGGACCAAAAGTTGGCCCCAATCCAGATACCCTACAAGCTGATTCTGCAGAATGACCAATTGAACAGTATTTGGCCATAACTTACTGTAGATATGGTCAATTGACCTGAAATTTTTACAGCAACAAGATAAGACATAGAAAAACAACTTTCATGAAGAAACCTACCCCAAATTATGGCCAGAACCCATTCAACAAGGCAGTGGCAGTCACTGTTCATGGTACTGTAGATTTGGTAAATTCTGCAGAATTGAAATCCGGCCAGCTGTGTTTTTTGGACCATATCTGGAGCTACAAAACTCCAAATGGAGTGATTCAAAAAAAGAAATTCAACTAGACAAAATAAGGAACAACTTTCATGCTTACCATTTCCTCAAATTCCCACTGCAACAGTGCTTAATGGAACAGTAAAGTTAAGCTTCAAAAACTGAAAATTCTGCCCTCCTGTGTTAAGCTTAGAAATGGTAATGGTAATCAATTCCAACAAGTTTTAAATGTAAAATGTGGTGCATTGGGAGTGTTAAAACCAATGTACCTATTTTCTATCCAAAAGTTAACATTTTTGTTGACCAATGAGGTGAATAGTGACACAAAAACTTGAAATTCAAAGTTTAAAATTTAGAAATGCATCTAGGGGACTTTAAATTGCAATTGGCAATTAATACTAGCAAATATAAAACTCAAAATGTGGGATCTTGGTGTAATTAGAATTAATATATCCATTAAGTATAAAAAAGTCAACATTTTGGTTGACTAGTAAGGTGAATAGTAATCAAAATGATTAGTAAATTAAGATGAAGACCTAGAACCAATTCTAAGCTTAAATGCTTAGAATTGTATGACAAATGTGGACTATGCATCCTAGTCAAAATTGTTAAAAAGAAATTAAGGCCATAAATTTGAAATCCATGAAATATTTATGGATTACTTGAAACATGAAAAATAAGTCACCAAATTGATGTGAATAATTAGTTAGGGCTTATATGCCCATCACAAATGGAATTTATAACATATTAATAACTCAACTTGAAATATAAAAATTGTAATTACATGAGTAGATTTTTGAATGTATAAATGAGAAAAGAAAAATGTTTTGAGTACAATGGTATAAAAGAATAATTGATGTGAATTGTGATCATATAAAGGATCAAATGAATGTATGAATTATAATCGAAATTTATCATGAAATAATGAAGTCATAAAATACAATATATTAATATTTAATGATATTATGTGCCCTTGTATTGCCTAGACATGTGTGTCAGATTGGATAGTTTGGCATGCCAATAGGGTATTGTTTTAGCAGTACTGCGAAATGCTTTATGCCTATATTCATGGCTTTATGCCCGTATTCATGGCTTTATGCCCGCATTCATGGCATTATGCCAACATTCATGGCTTTTACGCTTGATTATGTGTTATCATGGCTTTCTAGCCATACTGACTGCATACGTGGTTGACGTTCTGCGTCCCATGGTATGACGGCCCGAGGCACCAAGGTGTCCAGTGCCAACGACCCGTTATCCATTTAGTCACCACATAGGTTACTTGGGCAGTGAAATTTATTGAGATAAGTTAAGTATATTAACTATTTAAAATATTAGAAATTAAATAAAATAAATAAGTAAGATGACCTAAAATAAATTAGAATAGTTATTTATTAGAAAGAATCGAAATGAACTGAATGATATTAAAATTTACTTATTATGAGATAATGAGACAACCTAGCAAGTATTAGGAAAATGCTAAAAGATTAGCAAAGAAAATTATAAAATAAATAAATATTGCAAATGAGACTTATATAATAATATAAGCATAAATTTATTATTTTCAGATCATTTTTTTGTACATTATTCTCATACATTGGCGAAATAAACGCTTCCAAAGAAGACTAAATTAGGATAAAACATATTAAATTTTAGAAACATGTGAAGTATAAATAGATCTTAATTATTTGAATGATGTTTTATTTCTATCTTTATTTGTATATTATTTCCTTGTTATATTATTGCACCACTAAGCAGCAATGCTTAGCGCGATGGAATTGTTTCCTCGCGCAGTATCAAGCTAGAACCCATCGGACGCTTGATCGAAATTTTGAGAGTTCGGATCTGCAGAGTGTCAAAGGTTGTCACCTCCTCAGCAATGCATGTAGATAGGGCTCACATTAAGCATATCATGTACTTTGTGTATGTTAATTATTTCTTATATTGTAATATAAATTAGCAAATTGTAATTAATTTGTATATCATGTAAATTATGAAATTTTGTAATTATTTTGTAAATTATGTAAATTAAGAAAATTTGAAAATTTTGCTTATGTAAATTGAGAATGTTTACATATGAATTGAGTACGAATGGAAATGTTTGGAAATGATTATGAAATTGAGTTATATGAATGAGATGTGAATTATGAGATGAATGATTGAGAAATGAAATTGAAAAATGTTGAGATTTGATATTGGAGTTTGAGAGTGATGAGATATAAATATTGGAAGTGTTTTTCACAGGTTCCGAAAAACTGTTTTCTCCATTTTTAGCAGTACTCACGGATTTTCTTTAAAATTTTCGGAACCTCAAATAAATAATAATTTTGATAAATGGCTTAAATAAATTATATTCCATAAACTATATTCAAAACTATGACAAAAAAATTAATTAAGGAAAAAAATAGAGTGTGCCGGTACACCGTGTGACATATCTTACCCGGATATACTGTAGACGGGTAAGGGGTGTCACAATTCACAACGTATTCCGTGTGTCAATGCTTAGGAGATACAGATTAATTCCTTCACATGTCATTTCAGTAGAAGAAATAATTGTGCAACCTAACTTGACATATGAAGAAGAACCAATCAAAATCTTAGCATGGGAAGTAAAAGAGCTCAAAAACAAGAGAATTCCATTGGTGAAAGTCTTATGGAGACACCACAACACAAAAAAGGTAATATGGGAGAGCGAGGAGACGATGAGGCAGCAGTTCCCTCAGCTCTTCACATCAGGTAAATTTCGAGGATGAAATTTTTATTTAGAGTGGAAGAATTGTAATGCCCTCACTGTAGGTAGTCCATACATTCTACTGTCCCGATAATTAATGCCTGTTCGGATAGCCAAAATGTCTGAAACTACACTTAAACTAGAGTGAGGAAGCATAAATTGATGGAATAAATGATAAGAAAATACAAGAAAAATTAAGAGAAAATAAAAGAAATGAAATGCAACTAGGTTAAATGAGCCGAGGTTCTGGCGATAGGTGACCGTACCGGAAAGTCACTACATAGATAGTTGATGAACCCAGACCCGCGAAGAACCCTAGGAAATAATTTTTGAGACTTAATTAAAGGTTTACTGAGATATAAATGACATTAAAAATATCATAAAAAATTTAGGAAAATTTAGTTAATCGGTACGAATGAAAATAAAAATAAATAGACAGTGTAAAAAATAAAGGAACCATCGGGTCAGATATTTAGTCGGTATTACCGAATGTCGACACCATATTTTAGCCGATCCCCAAAATCAATAAAACTTTGAAACCGACCCCCAGTACTAAGTCTCCCTGTGACAGCTAATCACATTTCCGATCCCTCTTTGATAGACAGTCACATTTCCGATCTCTCCTCAAAGAATTGAATCAATGCTAAGTCCTCACATCAGTCAAAGCCTTACCAGTCTATTAAATCGCTCACCGATCTCTCAGACCCGTTGTCGAATCTCCGGACCAGTCAAGTATATTCCTGATCTCTGTTAATAAATGAAATGAACTGACACTAGATCTTTTCTTACCAGTTTTATTGCCGATCTCCCTTTCAAAAGTTTAAGAGCTAAGGTTTTGGTCCGGTTTAATGAGGATTCCGATCTTAAGTGTTCAAGTCAAATTTCCAATTTTAATCAAGTCCCGTTCAGCATTTCTTCCCTACCGATCTCATGCTTATTGTGCTTTCCGATCTCTTACGCTTAGATTAATAATTGCATTTAGTTCGTGTTTGCTATGCTCGCACAATCAAATACTTAGGCAATTCGTAGATTTTCCAATCACATCCAATCATTGAACAAAGAACGATTTCATTTCATACCAACATTTGTACAAGTCATTGGTGAGGATCACCCCACCGATCTACATTTTCCTCATTTTCTCTCTCACACTCGGCCTCCTCTTCGCTATCCTCTACGCCTCCGCGAGCCACGTCGCCCATCCAAGAGAAGTCCTCCACAGGGTAACGCAACTGGAGCTCGGCCAAGAGATCCTTGTGAGCGTTCACATAAGCAGCTATTCCTGTCACCATCTCTTCATCTTTTGCCTTAAGCTCCTCAGCAAGGTAAGCGACCTGAGCAGCTTCGTTGGCCCGGAGTGCCTGGATTTCTCTAAGAGCATGATCCCTTTCAGCCAGAACATGAGTCTATTTGGCCAGCTTATCCTCATAGTACTTCATGCGCCCCTCAATTTGAGATATGTAATCCTGAGCAGATGAGAGTTGGGATCGGAGGGATGCCACCTCTTGACTCTTCTTCTCAACCTCCTTACCCAGGCGGTGAGCCTTTTCCCGGACTACGTGCTGGTTCACCAGGCACTCTACATTCAAACTCATGGATCGGGTCAGGATGTCGTCAAGATTGTCCGAAGACAATCTGTCCGATCCTCCGAAGGCGGATGGAAGACCCCAAGACTTTGGCAAAATCGGGGTTCTCCGAACGATCCGGTTGTTCTCCAGGAAGCGACGCACTTGAGCGCCACGAGAAGGGGGCCTCGCAGGAGGTCGAGAACGACCCCCTTCTGTGCTTGGAACAACTGGAGGAGGTGGAGGCGGCTCTTCTCGTCGAGGAGGAGATCGGACAGCTTCTATGATCGGCGGTCCCGAAGGTTGAGGCGGGTCTCCTTGTATCTCCCCAGGTTCATGGCCGGGTGTTTGAAGTAGTGCCGAACGCTTCATCTCTTTTACTTTCCGGGAAATCTCTCTTTCTTTCTTCCGCTTCCTGGAACCCTCACCACCCGCCATACCTGCACAAAGAAGAGGTCAGTGAGATCGCTAAGGTCCTGAGATCTGAGATGTAGAAAATACCAATGCCGAGGTCAGAGAGCGAAAGTTCACGATCTTGGCCAGTGATCAGCTGTATGGTCCAATGGTGCAGCTCGGCAGTCACCGCATCTAAACAAGAGAACTTCTGAGTGGCCGCCTGATTCTTCAGTTCCATCACTATTAGGCTTTCCTCCTTGTTCAGGGTAATACGCTTCGGAATCAAGGGCCCCTGGTGCCACCAGCTACGGGGGAAGTCCTCAAAGCAGGTCGGATTTTTGCTCCTCAGAATGAAGAAGCGGTTCTTCCAATTCTTAAGGGAGGAGGGCAGATCGGTAAAGAGCCCACAATGAGGCTTCGCCTGAAAAAACCAGTGCTCATCGTCCTTTGCGAAGTTAGCCTGCGATTCGGCGAACACCTTAGCCGTGGGTGATTCCCTTAGCTCGCACGACAGCCTCGGAAGGCTACTAAGATCCGCCACGAGTTAGGGTGAACTTGAGCAATGCACACTCGGTGATATTTTAAGACCTCCTTGAAGAAGTCATCCAGAGGGAACCGAAGACCGGCCTTTAACTGTTCCTCGTATACCATAACCATGTCATTCTCTTCAAAGAAATGATCGGCTCGATGATCGCCGTGACACCGGATAAGTTCGTACGAATCAGGACGAATATTGTACTCCTGGCTGAACGATTGCAGATCGGATTCTTGCAAGATCGATGGCAGCTCGTCCATAGGAAGATTCTCCCTCCCTGAAGAAGGTGCATGCCTTGATGGTGCGATCCGCCCCCGAGCTGGAACGGAGACCCTAGGAGGTTCTAGTTGTGCGCTTGGCCCGACCACCTCTTCTTCATCAGACGACCACGAAAACTGAATGGAAGGAGGGCTCGTCGCTCTCGACCTTGCCCGCTCATTTTCAAAGGAAATAAAGAATTTAAACTAAAAAGAAGATCAAAGCCCTTACCGGAGTCTGATCGGCGTTGAAAGAACTTGAGAAAACAAGAGAACTTTGAAGTTGTGAGCAAGAGACTGAAAATGGAATAAGAGAGCAATTGGCTAACCCCTACCCTTATTTATACTCATCCAAGCATTTAATGCTCACAATGTCCCAGGCAATGCATCGGTTAACGGGATTCACCAGCTGTTCTGACACGTCTCTCGAACACTCCAAATTCCATAAAGAGAACGGCTAATTAGAGATCGGCATATTAAGATAAATGTTTCGAATTGCGGATCAGTTAAGGGTTGTTCAGTTAGGAACCAGATCGGATAAACACATCAGAGATCGGAAAATAATCAATGCAATAATAATAAGATGATAATTGACTTTTATTTCCAAAAGATCGGATTACATCATTTGGGCAATCTCTAGGGATCGGAATAATAGAGATCGGAAGATGGGAGATCAGCATGTGAGATCGGAATAGGAGCGTGGGAGGGATCGGAAGGCAAAAAGAATAAGACAAATCCCAAATAACCGTCGAATCGAGAATGAGAGGTAGTTAAAGCGTGGCAGACGAGATCTCCGCCGCACGCCTAAGAATCGCCCGCAATGCTGACAGGTGCCAGCGTATGTCATGACAGTCCTGTACATCCCAATCTCCACCGTTGATCTCACTTGTAAGGATGAGCCCGGAACCCTTGGATCAAGAGAGAAGACGACAAGACCAGCGTCTTTCGCTCTTAGCCCTCAGATCGCTCCGGACAAGAGGATTTGAGACCGTCAGATTGAAAGAAGAAAAGGACGAATATTCTGAAGAATAATCTCAGCCGTTCATTTTGGTTCTCTTTAATTCTCAAGCATCCGATCATGTCCTTCAAAATCCAGACCCTCCATCTCCCTCAAAATAAATCCTGACCCTTCATGGGGAGCACCTGATTCCTATAAATACCTGCCTGAAAACTGTTCAAAGGGACGAAAAAAAAACATATAGACAAGAGGCAGTAACTATAGCAGAATAACTCTGAAACTTAATTCAGTTTGTTACTCTGCTATTTTCTTTGGAGATTTCGTAGGAAAAAACTTTCGAAACTAGTTTTCTGAAGTGTTTTCTTGCAAAAGGGATTCTTGAATACTGAAAATTTTCATTTTCAGTTCGTTCATTATCCTGTGGCTCTCACTTTCTGTCTTTGTTATCCTCTATTTCCATTCATATTGTTTAAGCTCAACTCCATTCAAGCTTGGTTATTCTGACCCGTTTACATTTTAATAAAGAATACTTCATTTCGAGGTGAACAGTAGTCCTCCGGCTGCCAACCTGCAATCTTGCTACTTTTTGCGATTCTGTAGTTAGTTCAATAGACTCGACTCCCTACAGGTCAGTGTTAATATCGCCATTTTATTAAGTCTAGTTCTCGTTTCACGTATTTCCTTCGTTCTCTTTCTTGTGCCTGTTGTTTTCTTTAAGTTCATGTCACGCTAAAAAATACAAAGGAAAGATATGCTCTAGTTTACTCCTGTGCTGGCTAACCCACACTTTTGTTAACCTTTATTATTTCTGAATACAAGTCATCTAGCCCCGAGTTACGTAGAAGCAGCTAGACAAAATGTAGGTAACTGTGTTTAAAGTGTCTCTTTGAAAAAAGAAGGTCTAAATAAAACGTCGAAGGAAACAAGAAATTGAATCACTAGGCTGACATGGGAGGCGAACCGACAAAATGCCATAAGGCGGAATAAAAATTAAAACTCAGATAAGAAAAGGGTACAGATAGGATACTGGTAAAGTGACCTTAGGGGAGGTCAGCAAAATTCAGTCCGGCGTCCTTTATTTAGTCACAAAGTACCAACGAGTTAAAAGAAAAAAGTCTTATTTCGACCTTTGGCACCTTTAAATATTAGAACTCTTAAACTTAGACTCTTATGATGTATGGCTATGTCCAAATTTTGAAGAGGTCGGAAGAGAGTCTTCATCCGTTCCTCAAACAAATTTTTAACAAATAATTTAAAAGAGATCGGAGGAGAGTTCTTATCCTATCCTTACTTAATTTTATAACGAATAATTTAATAGAGATCGTAGGAGAGTTCTTATCCGGTTCTCAATCTAAAATTTAAAATAAATACTCAAAGGAGATCGGAGGAGAGTTCTTATCCGGTCCTAAAACTAAAAATTTAATAAACATTTAGAAAGGAGATCGGAGGAGAGTTCTTATCCGGTCTAAAATCAAAATTTTAATAAACACTTAATAGAGATCGGAGGAGAGTTCGTATCCGGTCTCAATTCAATTTTAATCTAACGAGTATCGGAGGAGAGTTCTTATCCGGTCTCAATTCAGAATTTTAAAAAATATTTAACAGAAATCGGAGGAGAGTTCTTATCCGGTCTCAATTCAGAATTTTAAAAAAATATTTAACAGAAATCGGAGGAGAGTTCTTATCCGGTCTCAACTCAAAATTTTAATAAATATTAAAGAGTTCGGAGAAGAGTTCTTATCCGATCCTTAAATTAAAATTCAATAAAATATTCCTTTCAAACAAAATTAACATACAACAGTAACTCACTAAGGTTGTCTCATTTACTTATGTATCTGGGTGATCCGAATTTAGTGAAAAATTAAATTTTCCTTTTGACAAAAGGATTAACATGTCCATTCAAGCCCTCCTAACTAATGCAAAGTTAAATCTACTTACCCTTATTAAGGGACGAGGTGGGGTGCCTAACACCTTTCCTACCCGTTTACGGACCCCGAACCTAGAATCTCTGTCTTGAAGTGGTTTCATTTCAATCTATTTTCACAAATGGTTTTCTTTAGTTTCCCTCAAAACTAAGGTGGTGACTCCTCACTCTTTCCCACTTCGGTGAGGGTTCGTTCAGGCGACCGCAAAACACCTTGCGACACCGAAAAAGTTTGACTATAACCTGAAGAGGAGTATTTTGGTTATTTAGCACTTAGAGTTGACTTTTGACCTAAATGTCCATTAAAAATGAGTGACATTAAAATTTAAAAAGTCCCATGAAAACATGAAGCTATATGTAAAATAATTAAAGTAATTAAACAAAATTATTAGAAATGTTAAAACTTTAATTATTGTAATTAATAAATTAATTTTTAGTGGGGTATATATATAGGCATAAGTGCCATGAATGTCAATTTGTAGTTTGGGAGTTGGAGGAAATGAAATTTGGAAGTGTACATTTCTTTGCAGGTTGGGACTTTGTAATCCAATGTATGTTTTGAGCCATGACTATATTTGTGTTGCTCTAATTGGAGGTGAAACTAGACCCAAAATACTCTAATTTCCATGAAGAAACTATGCCCAAATTCTGTCTACAAATTAACCTAATTCCTGTCCCAATTTGGCTGACCATACAATGGACCCAAAAAAATGACCAAATAAACAGTACACATTCATTTGACCATAACTCCCTCTAGATAGGTCCAAATCAACTGAATTTTATACCATTGAAAATCTTAGATATAAGACTACAACTTTCATGAAGGACACAGAGCTCAGAATGTTAGTAGTATGCCCTAGAGCATATCATTTAGTATGTATCTTGTACATGTTTTATTAATAAAAGGCATTTTCACTTTTTCATTTACATAATATATTTATGTGTAATAGAAAAGGTCCATTGATATTTTGTTAGAAATTCTATTCTTAAGTTGTTAAGAATATGAGTGACAGTATTTCTAGCACAAAGTATCATAAATTGGTTCACAATCGAGGATACTTCACAATAAGGACATGACTTATCCAGAAAGATTGTAATTATATTTGTTCTCAAGTTATTTAGAGGAGATGTAAATAAGATGGAATGGTGAGTCTCATGCCATATAACAAATATGATAGGCACTTATACATGATAAGTAGGTCGAACCAGTGACACTTATGACAAGCACGTGGAGTTTACTCTTGTCAATGCATTGTCATAAATCATATCAGTGCATATAATCTTTAGACCTGAGATAACATAGTTATCTTATATATAGGTGGTTTAAGTTTGATTGTGCTTTTATACTTGTACTGTGTATGGGTATATGGGCATGTGTTGGCTCCTACTAGTTATATATAGAGGTAGGTGTTGATCAAGATGGAATATGTTACCCTAAGTAAATAGGGATAAAATCCTATATTCATTTAATTGTTCTTGATGTTTCAAGTTCCTGGCCAAGACAGACAGATTTAATCAGAAAAGAGTTTTTGATGAGAAAATCTTTTTAATCAAGAATTAGAATTAAAAGAGAACATAATATTCATAGCAAATGGGGTTTGACATAAACCATGACTTTAGCTCGATTTGGGATTTTATAACAGAGAGATTCTAGTGCATGGTAACATATGATTAAAGGTTCATTTAAGGTATTTCTTATTACTAATTGTTCTTGATGTTTCAAGTTCCTGGCCAGGACAGACAGATTTAATCAGAAAAGAGTTTTTGATGAGAAAATCTTTTTAATCAAGAATTAGAATTAAAAGAGAACATAATATTCATAGCAAATAGGGTTTGACATAAACCATGACTCCAGCTCGATTTGGGATTTTATAACAGAGAGATTCTAATGCATGGTAACATATGATTAAAGGTTCATTTAAGGTATTTTTTATTACTAATTGGGTGGCCCTGGCATGCTATGCTAGGTGTTAACCATGGTCTATGAGGTGCTTAAAATGATTTAGAGAAATCATTTATGGTAAGAAAGAGTTCTGATGATATTAAGAGTTAATATCATATCTCATTGCCAATTAGTGATGAGCCTAGCGAGTCACACACATACACAAGTAATCATCAAGTTAAATGTGATTTAATTAATTAGTTAAAGAGTTTAATTGATTAATTAAATAGGTTTAGTTTGCAATTAGATTGCAAAGTCCCTAGCATGGCTTGAAACCAAATCTAGGTTATTGGATGTATAGTATAAGTTAAATTTATAGTTAAAGTATTTAAATATGAATTTAATTATGAGAAATTAATTAATAGAGATTAATTAATTAATTTATATTTGATATGAATTAATTAGAAGAGAAGAAATAATTATTTTGGGTTAAGAACTCAAAATTACAACACAAGGATAATTTGGTCATTTCATAGGGTGACACATGGCACCATAAGATGTGACACATGGCACCATATAAGCTTGCCATTTGTCTTTTAATCATGTAAGATGATCAAAGTCAAGATTAAATCTAGGTTTGACACTTAGCACAATGTGATTGGATCAATTAAACTAAGAGGCAATCAAAAGATGATATGTGGCAAGGGTTTTAAGTGATGACCTAATTATATAATGTGATATTACGAAAGAATAAAAAACCAATATGATATTCTCTCATATGTGCCGCCACCCAAAGAAGCTCTCCTCTCTCTTTTTCTTCTTCTTTCATCAATTCAAAGAGAATTGCCTATATTCTCTTGAATTAAAATTGCTAGAAATCGTTTCTAGTATCTTGTATACAACTAAAACTTCTCTAAAGGCAAATTCCTATTTTCTAATTGGTTGGCAAGGCTTTAAAAGCTGTTCAAGGGGCTGCCATTGGTGATCTTGGTGTGGAAAATCTAGAGGGACAGGTCCTAGGTGCTTCCTAAAGGTACCAAACACATCTACAGCGCATCAAAAGGTTAGTGCACATGTTCTTGAATTAAAATAGGGTTCTAATGAATTAATATGTTAATTATAAAATCTTAAATGGAAAATGTAGATCCAAATATATATTAAAAGTGTTTTAATATGCTATTGAACATTGAAATCAATAGGTAAATAATGAATCTTGCATGATGCATGAGACCCTAGATGAAGATTTTTGAATTCAATATTCTAAACTAATAATTTTCTTGCTTTTGCTCCTTCAATTGGTATCAGAGCCACTATATTTGCCATTTAGATTGTTTAATATGACATTTAATTGTGTGATTTGATAAAAAAATTGATTGATCATTGCTGGTTGGATGTCCATGTGTGGCAGCACACATGGTGGAGTCACCCTAGGTGGCAGATTCAAGAGCACCTCAATGGTGCACATGGTATGGACTTCAATTGTGCAATTGTTGTATGTTTGATGCCCATAATTATGTCTATGTCTAATTAAATTATTTAATTAGAATTATAATCACATAATTAAATTTGTTTGAATGTGATTCAAATCTGAATTTTTAAATTTGTTTGAATGTGATTCAAATATGAATTTTTAAATTTATTTGAAAGTGATTCAAATATGAATTTTTAAATTTGTTTGAATGTGATTCAAATCTGAATTTTTAAATTTTTTTGAATGAGATTCAAATCTGGATTTTTAAGTTGAATATTAGATATTCAATTTAATTTTAATATATATTTTTTATTTAATTGTTAAATGATGATATGCATGATGGATGATCATGGACAATAAAAGATCAATGTGATTGGATTTATTTCTTTTATGTTTTTTTGGGTTATAAATTAATTAATTTATTTTAGTGGCATGTATTATAAAGGTTGTAATATTTTTGGATTGTAATTTCATTTATTTGGTTCTTATAAATTCGCCTTGGTATGCCAAGGATTACAATGTAATGGATTGCAAGAAGATCAAGGAGGTCAACAGTATTGGTGGACCAGTGGGAGGAATTCAAGATCAAGTGTTGATTATGTACTCCTTCAGCAACTCTTGTAATATGAATGAAGGAAATGCATCTAGGAATGCCCTGATTCAATTCTTGGTGGCTAAAAATTGAATCCCTTAGAAAGTCCATGATCACACCATATTTATATGTTTATCGATGAATGCATGAGATGTATAGGAATGTATGCAAGTATATGATATATGCATGCTAATTGGGTAATGTGCAAAGTGAGACCATAATAGTAATTAAGCCGACCACAAAATTTTCCAAACAAATGATTAAGTTGAAAATGGTATAATTAAAGGTAATTATATCATAGGTCCTCTATTGAGGCAATTATTTTAAGAAATTTTAAATACTTGTATATAATGCAATTAATTTAAGAGATTTTCTTAAGAATAATTGTTAAGCATGAGATGTTGTAAATATGTAAATGGTTTGGTGGCCAATAATGGATGTGCTTGAGGACATTAAAATTATTTGCATGTTTACTGGCTCAATGGGATCAACTTAACTGATGCAAGATAAGTCAATAATGGATGTGCCTGAGATTTTGAGCATTAGAGGCTAGGTAAAGGATTGAACCTCATATGAGATGTGATGGGCAATGAATTGCTCACTTACAGTTTATTGTAATTCCAATAATGGATATGCCTGAGGATGATCAATAAGACTATAAGAATTCAATCACCCACTAGAAATCCATCCAACTAGGATTTCCGTTTCCTACTTTGGAAGTGTAAGATTCGCTAAGTTAGTGGGAGGACCAATTTGATTAAAAGACCATAATCATTTTGGTTAATTACAAGATACATTTACTAATTAATCTAGTTATTTTCTGCAGTTATTCTTCTGATAATAATGAGCACATAACAACCACCACCATCCAATATTCTTGCGAGCATACTTGATCACAATAGGTTGACAGGACCTAATCTTTCTGATTGGCTAAGAAATTTGAAACTTGTCCTAAACCTTGAACATATAGGATGTGTTCTAGACTCATAGGTTCCTGGTTCCTTACCTCTAGAGGCCACTTAAGAGGAACATGAAACTTTGGAAAAGTGGAAGGAGCATGATATAAGAGCCAAGTGTTACATGCTTACTTCTATGAGTAATGAGTTACAGAAGCAATATGAGAACATGCAATATGAAAGTGAGATCCTCCTTCACCTACAAGAGTTGTATGGTGAGCATAGCAGGAATGCTAGGTATGAGATATCTAGACAGCTATTCCGCATGAGGATGTTTGAGAGACAGAATGCTAGGGATCGTGTCCACAAGATAATTCAGCTTATTGAGCAGCTGGAACATCTTGACTTTAACATGGATTTCCAACTACAGACGGATTTGATCCTTCAGTCCCTACCTGAGTCATTTGGGAATTTTATGACAAATTTCCATATTACTAAGCAGGAATACACCTTGGCTGGTTTGCTTAACATGCTAGTTATTACCCAAAAGAATATGTCGGGTAATAAAGGAAAAGAGGTAGCTTTGATTGCATCTTCTTCTGCTGGAAAGTCCAATAAGAAGAAGGGCAACAAGAAAAAGAAACCTCAAGTTCCAGGATCTTCCAAGAAGATAGCTAAACAGAAAAATAAAGATCAAAGCTGACGAAGGCAAAAGAAAGTGTTTCCACTGCCAGAAGGATGGGCACTGGAAAAGGAACTATCCAGAGTATAGTAAGTAGTAGTAGCTTGCAGTGATGAGATATTAGACTCCGGGTTGGCAATGGCTCAACTGTTGAAGCTTTAACCATAGGATCTAAATCTTTATACATGTGTGGACATATTTTGTATTTAAATAAGCTTTTGCATGTGCCTGATGCTTTTAAGAACATCATTTTTATATCTAGTTTGACTAGAGATCATTATAAATTTTAGTTCATAAATGATGTTTACAATATTTATTTTGGAAATAAATATGTTGGTTTGGGTTATATGCATGATGGACTTTATTATTTACATAGTAATGTTAAATACAAATCTAATGCAAGCAATATAAAAGAATGCAATACCATGACGAAAATCAACTCAAGTTCAAAATATCTTTGGCACTTTAGATTAGGTCATGTTGCAGAAGATAGGATTGCAAAACTGGAGAAAATGGGGATTGTATCCTCATCGGGTTCTGAACCTACTGCAACTTATGAATCCTGCCTTCAGGGCAAAATGACTAGATCACCCTTTGTTAGACAAGGACTAAGAGCTGAAAATATTTTAGAGCTAATATATAGTGATGTTTGTGGTCCATTTAAAGAAATGGCTAGAGGAGGTTTTCATTACTTTATTATCTTTACTGATGATAAATCAAGGTTTGAATATTTATATTTGATGAAATACAAACATGAATTCTTTGAAAAGTTCAAAGAATTTAAATCTAAAGTAGAAAATCAAACAAGAAAAAGTATTAAAGCTCTTCGATCAGATCGTGGAGGTGAATACTTGAGTACTGAATTTGATGAATACTTGAAAGAGCATGGCATTATTTCCCAGCTGACTCCTCCAGGAACACCACAGCTAAATGGTGTATCTGAAAGGAGAAATCGTACCCTATTGGATATGGTACATAGTATGATGAGCTATACTAATATGCCAATCTCCTTTTAGGGATTTGCATTAGAATCAGCTTTGCATATTCTGAATAGGATTCCATCAAAATCAGTATCTTCCACACCTTATGAGATATGGCATGGAAGAAAACCAAGTCTTAAGCATGTTAAGATTTAGGGTTGTCCAGCTTATATCAAAAAGCTGAACACTGATACATTGGAAATCAGATCAGAAAAAGATCGATTTGTTGGATATCCAAAAGAGAGTTTTGGATATTAATTTTATTTGCCTACATCACAAAAGGTTCCATATTTCTTGAATAACAATTTGTTCAAGAAGGAGGCAAAGGAAGGCAAATAGAGTTAAAATTGGATAATTTTGACCAACCAACAGATTAGATGGACATAAATCCATCTAGTCAACCTACACCTATTGATGAAATATCTACAGCTGTTCCTCGCAGATCAACCAGGATATCTCACCCATCAGTGAGATATGGTTTTCTTCATGAAGAAGAACAAGAGTTGTTTACTCATGAAGAAGTAGATCATGGAGATAATCCACTTACCTATGAATAAGCTATATCAGATATAGACTCTTCAAAATGGATTGATGCTATGAAATCCGAGATTGATTCCATGTATAAGAATCAAGTTTGGGATCTTATTGACCCACCTAAAGGTATTGTACCTATATGGAACAAATAGGTTTTCAAGAAGAAAATTAGTTCTGATGGAAAGGTAGAGACCTATAGAGCAAGGCTAGTAGCGAAAGAGTTTCGCTAAAGGCAAGGAATTGACTATGAGGAGACTTTTTCACCTGTTGCCATGCTTAAATCAATTAAGATTCTATTAGCAATAGCTGCATACTATGATTATGAGATTTGGCAGATGGATGTCAAAACATCTTTTTTCAATGGATACATTGAAGAAAACATTTTCATGGAACAACCTAGGGGTTTTGAATCCCAAGATGGTTCCAAAGTATGCAAGATAAAACGATCCATTTATGGGTTGAAACAAGCTTCGAGGAATTAGAACATCTGTTTTAATGAAGCCATTAAGTCATTTGGTTTTATAAAAAATGAGGATGAGCCATGTGTATATAAAAAGGTTAGTGATAGTGCTATCACATGCCTTGTCTTATATCTGGATGACATTTTATTGATGGGTAATGACACAGGTATATTGACAACTGTAAAGGTATGGTTGTCAAATATATTCTCCATGAAAGACTTAGGGGAGGCAACCTATATTCTTAGGATTCACATCTATAGAGATAGAGCGAAAAGAATAATTGGTTTATCCCAAAGTCTATACTTGAAAAAGGTGTTAAAGAGGTTTAACATGCTTGATTCCAAGAGAAGATTATTACCAGTGAGACATGGTATCTACCTTTCTAAAGAGATGTCTCCAAAGACACCTGAAGAAAGAGATAAAATGGCCAGAATTCCATATGCTTCAGCTATTGGAAGTTTGATGTTTGCAATGTTGTGTACTAGGTCGAATATCGCATATGCTGTTAGTTTGACTAGTAGGTTTCAATCCAATCCAAGTTTAGAACACTGGATAGCTATCAAGAATATCTTTAAGTACTTGAGAAGAACTAAGGATTTATTCTTGATTTATAGAGGTGGTGACTTGCAATTGGATGGTTATACTGATTCTGATTTCCAATCAGATATTGATGATAGAAAGTCTACCTCTGGGTTTGTGTTCATTTGTAATGGAGGTGCAGTCAATTGGAAGAGTTCCAAACAGAGTATGACTGCTGATTCCACTACAGAGGCCGAGTACATTGCTGCATCAGATGCTGCAAAAGAGGCTATTTGGATATAAGGAACCCCGGTCTCACCAGAAATCCAAACACATAGAAAGGCGCTACCATATTATCAGAGAGATAGTTGGGCGAGGCGATGTAGCCATGCAAAAAATAGCATCAGCTAAAAATCCAGCTGATCCATTCACTAAGCCTATGTCACAAGCTCAGTTAGATCGACATCTTGAGAAGATGGGTCTAAGATATTGTAATGAATGACTCTAGTGCTAGTGGGAGATTGTTAGTAGTATGCCCTAGAGCATATCATTTAGTATGTATCTTGTACATATTTTATTAATAAAAGACATTTTTACTTTTCTATTTATATAATATATTTATGTGTAATATAAAAGGTCCATTAATATTTTTTTTAGAAATTCTATTCTTAAGTTGTTAAGAATATGAGTGACAGTATTTCTAGCACAAAGTATCATAAATTGGTTCACAATCGAGAATACTTTACAATAAGGACATGACTTATCCAGAAAGATTGTAATTATGTTTGTTCCCAAGTTATTTGTATGAGATGTAAATAAGATAGAATGGTGAGTCTCATGCCATATAACAAACATGATAGGCACTTATACATGATAAGTAGGTCGAACCAGTGACACTTATGACAAGCATGTGGAGTTTACTCTTGTCAATGCATTGTCATAAATCATATCAGTACATATAATCTTTAGACCTGAGATAACACAGTTATCTTATATATAGGTGGTTTAAATTTGATACTGCTTTTATACTTGTACTGTGTATGGGTATATGGGCATGTGTTGGCTCCTACTAGTTATATATGGAGGTAGGTGTTGATCAAGATGGAATCTGTTACCCTAAGTAAATAGGGATAAAATCCTATATTCATTTAATTGTTCTTGATGTTTCATGTTCCTAGCAAGGACAAATAGATTTAATCAGAAAAGAGTTTCTGATGAGAAAATCTTTTTAATCAAGAATTAGAATTAAAAGAGAACATAATATTCATAGCAAATGGGGTTTGACATAAACCATGACTCCAGCTCGATTTGGGATTTTGTAACAGAGAGATTCTAGTGCATGGTAACATATGATTAAAGGTTCATTTAAGGTATTCCTTATTACTAATTGGGTGGCCATGGCATGCTATGCTAGATGTTAACCATGGTCTATGAGGTGCCTAAAATGATTTAGAGAAATCATTTATGGTAAGAAAGAGTTCTGATGATATTAAGAGTTAATATCATGTCTCATTGCCAATTAGTGATGAGCCTAGTGAGTCACACACATACCCAAGTAATCACCAAGTTAAATGTGATTTAATTAATTAGTTAAAGAGTTTAATTGATTAATTAAATAGGTTTTGGTTTACAATTAGATTACAAAGTCCCTAGCATGGCTTAAATCCAAATCTAGGTTATTGGATGTATAGTATAAGTTAAATTTATATTTAAAGTGTTTAAATATGAATTTAATTATGAGAAATTAATTAATAGAGATTAATTAATTAGTTTATATTTGATATAAATTGATTAGAAGAGGAGAAATAATTATTTTGGGTTAAGAACTCAAAATTACAACACAAGGGTAATTTGGTCATTTCATAGGGTGAAATGTGGCACCATGAGATGGTGACACATGGCACTATATAAACTTTCCATTTTTCTTTTAATCATATAAGATGATCAAAGTTAAGATTAAATCTAGGTTTGACACTTGGCACAATGTGATTGGGTCAATTAAACTAAGAGGCAATCAGAAGATGACATGTGGCAAATGGTGCCACATGTCACCCTATAAACTTGCCATTTGTCTTTTAATCATGTAAGATGATCAAAGTCAATATTAAATCTAGGTTTGACACTTGGCACAATGTGATTGGGTCAATTAAGCTAAGAGGCAATCAGAAGATGACATATGGCAAGAGTTTTATGTGATGACCTAATTATATAATGTGATGTTATGAAAGAATAAAAAACCAATATGATATTCTCTCATATGTGCAGCCACCAAAAGAAGCTCTCCTCTCTCTTCTTCTTCTTCTTTCATCAATTCAAAGAGAATTGCCTATATTCTCTTGAATTAAAATTGCTAGAAATTGTTTCTAGTGTCCTGTATACATCTACAACCTCTCTAAAGGCAAATCCCTATTTTCTAATTGGTTGGCAAAGCTTTAAAAGCTGTTCAAGGG
Organism: Hevea brasiliensis; assembly: GCF_030052815.1. Lineage (NCBI taxonomy): Eukaryota > Viridiplantae > Streptophyta > Magnoliopsida > Malpighiales > Euphorbiaceae > Hevea > Hevea brasiliensis. Next base: position 12,681 of record NW_026614594.1, on the reverse strand, counting down.
TCTGCCATTGGTGATCTTGCTATGGACAATCTAGAGGGATAACATTTGAGGTCCTAGGTGCTTCCCAAAGGTATCAAACACATCAACAGTGCATCAAAAGGTTAGTGCACATGTTCTTAATTTAATCTAGGGTTCTAATGAATTAATATGTTAATTCTAAAATCTTAAATGACAAATGTAGATCCAAATACATATTAAAAGTGTTTTAATATGCTATTGAACATTGAAATCAATAGGTAAATAATGAATCTTGCATGATGCATGAGATCCTAGATGAAAATTTTTTAATTCAATATTCTAAACTAATAATTTTCTTACTTCTGCTCCTTTACAGAAATGTCTCTAACCAAGCCTAATTGCTGGCCCAAGTTAGGTTACAAAACTGTCCATAACCATATTGCCCAGAAATTGCTAGACATAGGCTTACTTGACCAGTTTTGGCAAAAAGGCAATAACTTGGTCTACAAAAATCTAAATGTAATGAAACCAGTGGAAAAATTTTTACAAGACATAAATCTACAATATTGGTATTTTGACTAAAACTCAGAAATCAAGGGAACTAGGTCAATTGGCTAGGTCAATTTAGTATGCAAATTCTAGAAATTGCCTAAGTGACCACTTAACCCCAGAATCATCTTCAAATCATATCTCCCACTAGGAAACTCCAATTGGGATGAGCCATATTGTTCTGGAAACCTAAGAAATAGGGCTCCATCTTTATTTTGGACACTTTCCTCAAATTATGAATGTAAGAACCCTAAAGGTTAAGTCAAAGTCATTAACCTGAACTGGAATCCTGTTGGCACAGGGTACATGAGTCCAGGCTAGTGATTTGGCTATAAGTAATTCTAAAAAACTTGAAAAATTGCAATCCAAAATTCTAAGTGACCATACTGCATAGGACAATAAATTCTATGAAGAACACTAAGCCTCAAAGTGGCTACAACCTATTCAATTAAATTGGTAAACTGTAACTTCAAAATCTGCCTAACTAAGGATCCAGAATTTAGAAATGAACCAGTTATGGTTGTTTGACCATAAATTGAGTTCTAGAAACCCAAATGAAATGATTCAAAAAGGAAAACAAAGATAAGAAATAGAGAAATAACTTCCATGAAGGAAGTATGGCCAAACAGTGGCCGCAAATTGATCAAATTGATAGGTAAATTTAAGACATTAAAATTGAACCTAAAGAAAGGTTCATAAGACAAATTATTTTATGATAGGGTTTTAACCCTAATATGTTGCTAAACACTAAATTACATGAAATAGGTATGTGGAACTCACTTTTCCACTACAACTTGACATGAAATTTCTAATGTGAAATTAATAATGCTTAATTGTCCAAAGTAAACCTAGGCTTATGTATATAGTTTGGATCGATTGGTATACCAATTAGGGACTACAGATAGCAGTACTGCCTACATGAATAATCATTGATCGATAAAATATGTCTGATATGATTGTTCTACAGGCTATATGCCTGCCCGTTGGCCATTGTGCCCAATTTCATTTCTGGCTTTGAAAGCTTGCCCGCTGGCCTTGTGCCTGACACGACAGTTGTATACAGGGTAGATATGGCTATCTAACCAGTATACTCTCGTGTATCCAGCCTTTATAGTATGTTATAGGTTACTTGGGCATTAATATGATTTTAAAAAGACTAAAATGAAACAAATGCACAGATAAAATCCTGATAAATGAATTGATCCCAAAGTTAAATAAATTTGTAAAGACTTAGAATTATTATTTTACTTATTTAGTTACTTTTCTTTAAAGTTATGCACCACTAAGCAATTCGCTTAGCGCGTTAGTTTTCCATCGCGTAGGTACTGGAGAAACGAACCGCGACAGCAATGCCATGATAGTGCCACGGCCGAGATTGACCAGATTTGCGATTGCGCTAGTCACCTCAGCAGTTTATATTTTGTTGGTAGGGCCCATGTATTAGATTTTATATTTTGGTTTATTGTACATAAATATCATGTAATGACATTTTGAGATTGTAAATGAAATTGTAAATTATTGTGTATAAACTTTTATGTGAATGATTATGAGTAAATTATATGAATGTTTGATGACATAACATGACATGGAAAAATATGAATGAAATATGATTATGTTGACAGGTAAATATTGGAACCCGCCAGGTGTTAATAAAACAGAGAAGGCTCTATTCGGGTTTCCACAGAAATAATTTGCGATAAAAAAAAATTTACTAAATGTTTTTTATGAAGTTTAAAATTAACAATGGACAGGACAAGATAAGATAGGGTACTCCGGCACCAAATGTGGCACGCTTTACTCGGCTACACTGTAGACGAGTAAGGAGCGTCACATTCTTGGGTTAGTAAACAATCTGGGTATCGCCTGTAATGAAAAAAGAGGTGAGTTCGGTGGCCTAATTAGGGCCACTCCAACACTTAGGTCAGTAAATGCCAAAGAGAAAGCAACTACTGGAAAGTAATAATAGAATAGGATTGCGTATCTTAGTGATGTTGTGAACCATATTTATAGAGTTGGATATGATGCCTTTTCTATCCTATTCAGGATTTGCCAACTCATATCTATTCATTTTCTTCTGCATATTATAGAAACTTTACCAACATTGTAGTCAGATTCTCAGCGGGAACTTAGCATATCCTATCAGCATGCATTCGACTTTTAACTGAACACCCTATTTTGTCTAAGCATGTTATGTCTCGATCGAACACCTTGTGTCTTATCTGAATCATACCATGCCCTGCTTGAACACCTTATGTTCTGTCTGTACATATTATTTCCTAACCGAGCACCTTATGTTATATCCAAACATTTTATGTCCTGACCAACCACCTTATGTTAATTCGAATCCCTTTCCATTTGGATCGGATTTTCATCCATACTATATCACTTAGCTCAGTTTATTATCTTTGTTGTGCATTGTATGCCATGCAAACAACAAATCTTCCCATTCAAGTTTGCTTGGATATTGAGAAAAATTCATGGTGGTTTATGTGGGATGCTTATAGAGAAGGAGAAGGTCTGATTTAGTTCCTTCGAGTATTTGTTTAGTAGCCAGAAGAGAATGGAGGCTTGGATTTTCATGAGTTAAGGGTTTTGAATCGTGTTTTTTTTTTTTTTTTATTGAAAGTTGGTTGGGGTACTTTTGAAACTTGGTGCTCTTTGGGTTCGCTTCCTTCGTTTGAAGTATAAAGTGAGTGCTAACTTGATTCCCTCTTCTATAGAGAATTGAGATTGCTCCCTGTTATTGAAGGGCACTTTTAGGGTTTGGTCATTTCTTCAACAATGTATGCAGCTGTTTGTTCTAGGTGATGTTTTGAGGATTCATTTCTAGACAAATAAGTGAGTTTTGAGGCAATTATTCTTAGGAATGCCTACATAGTTGATATACCCTAATGCATGTTAGATGATTTGACTGTTGCTTGTGTGGATGAGTTTGGTCAATGGAACTGGAGGGTGCTTTAGATTTTTCTTTCTCACTCTTTTTTCTTCAGGAGTTGTTATCGATAATAAGGAGATGAGAAATGACAATGGTAGAGCTTCAGGTTCCTCTCCTTATCTTGATATGGTGATATAGGTGAGATGTGGGGGTGGGAGGGGGCGAAATATCATCCATTAAAATTATATAAAATGCATCAGGTAATGCCCAGGAAAGATGGTGGAGTCACAATGGTCTCACTTAAGTACCACCTCCTTAGACAGCATTTCCTAGACATGCACTTCATACAATCCTAATAGAATCAAACCACTGGTAAGTACCGTCTTCCCATAACACTACCACGGTACTAAGGATTTATGCCATGAAGGCATAGATAGACAGGAGTTGCCACCCGGGTAATAACCGAGACATATTCAGTGTTTCTTCCGAGGGTCATGGATGGCAACTTACTCCTTGCAGAGTTTCCACAACCGTCATTACCATAGCCCAATGTCTAGGTTCGGGATAGTGGGTACGTAAGGGGAAGGTGTTAGGCACCCCTTACGCCTGGTCTAACCTCGTTAATTTGAGTGCCAATCCTCTACTAATGTTTCTAGAAGTCTTATTTATTATTCCTTTATTAAACTTTATCCTAAAAATGCAATTCTAATCCTACACACGCAAGTAATTCACAAAAGGATTGTTGTTTACACACAATTTTCATGCACAAGTAATTCCTATCTATGGGGTTGCTAATTATTTAAATGATATTTACCAGATGACTAAAATTAATTTATTATTGAGAATTTAATTTACAAATAAATTCAATTTCAAATAGCTCTACGTTTCTATTTAACATAATTAATTAATTTTCACCGAGTTACCCTAAGGATAATTGAACTAAGTTAATTATGTACATGTGTAATTTATTCTAATATCACATAAGGCTCAAACAATCACAACCTAATAAAGATTTCTAACATGCAAATTTATTTTACAATTACCAAGTATTAAATTAAATTTATTTACATGCCAATATTAGTTTAATTTACAAACAAGATTAATTTTAATTTACAAAGTATTTATTTAAATTAATTACATGCAAAAGTCAGTTAAATTAAAAATAAAGTTAATTTTAATTTACCAAATAAAAGTTCTATTATTACTACAATTTCATGTCAATGGTTATTCGAAAAGTTTAGAACTACTTACTGTTGATAAATCACGTTGACATTGGGGCAAGCTACCCTTAAAAAAGGGTCTTCTCTTCTAGTATGACAATGATATCCCTGGCTTACTCCCGTTTAGCTCCATATAAGCTCCACGCAAATACCCTCTTTGGTACTTACCTTAGGGCTACTTACTAATTTTGTTTGTAATAAAAAATAAAGAAAATAAAGAAAAATAATAAAAGTACGAGAGACAGAAACTAAACATGTGCAGAGTTGTGTATCCCCTCAAATTAAACATGATTACATGATCTATATGAACATATAAAATAAATTGAAGACAAAAAGCATAAAATTAAAAAATTGTGTGGCATAGATCTTGAAAAGAAAAAAAAATTGACCTTCCAGAAATCTTGTATGAAAATCTTCTTGAAGAAAAGAAAAAAAAATAAGGAAGAACTCAAAGAATCTTAAATATCTCTAAATTTCTTATAGCTCTGAATTTTCTCTTCCTCTTTCCTCCCCATCATCCCCTTCTTCCCTTCTCTAGTAGGGTATTTATAGGGTTTTGGGAGAGAGGTGTGATAGGGTTTGGAGTCTTAGGATGATAAAGTTTAGATGACTTAAACAACTGCAATTGCAGAATTCGAATAAGACTGGGATATGGATGAGGTGTTTCAACTAATAGGAAGACAGGAAAAAATTGAAGGCACCAATAGGGAATGAGGAAGAGGTGTGGTAGGATTTGGAGTCTTAGGGTGATAAAGTTTAGATGACTTAAACAACTATGATTGCAGAATTCGAATAAGACTGGGATATGGGTGAGGTGTTTCAACCAATAGGAAGACAGGAAAAAATGAAAGGCACTAATAGGGAGTGAGGAAGAGAGTGGGGCCAAGGAGGAGAGAGATATTTTGTTATTTTAATTTTTAGAAAATAATTAAATGGGTCCCATTTAAAATTCCTAACTAGGCTTTCTTAGGCCCATAGAGCCTAATTAAACTTAATTAGATCCATTTAAGAACTACCCATATTAAATTTAAACAAAATAAAATTTTATTTAAATTTAATTAAATTAATTTCCCCAAAACTTTATTATTATTTTTTATTTTTCAAGATCATGCCACGGAATTAATAATTCAGCTCCATGCCTCCAATTACATCTTACAGTCATATAATTTTTCATCATCGGGTTTCTCACGGCCTCAATGAACATAATCATCTCAAAATAAGGGTCTACTGATTTGCCCCACTCTGGCGAAAGTTGAAATCAATGCGAAAGCATTGCTCAAGTTTCGTCAAAGTGAAACTCAAATTTCTAATAACTATAAAACATTGGCTATGACAATCAAGTATATCTTGCTCAGTCGACATACTCTATGTTATGAGACTAGCTACGGTCTTATAACAGTAATAACTGTGTCATGTGAAAAATGAGTGTATCTTGCTCTGTCAATACACTCTGCGTCATGAGACTAGCTACGGTCTCATACAGTGATAACTGTGTGATTTGAAATTTTGTGGATTCGTATTTAGGACCGCAGTCCTAAACTACCTACGTATCCCCCTCATTATCCTAAGGAAGAATCAGACCCACTCATAGTTCGACACTTGAAACTGTGGTGATGCATGTTCTTCTACGCCTTACACACCTACAGGTGACATATTAATGCGTGTTCTTCTACGCCTTACACAACTATGCCATATGCCCTAAACAACGTCTAAGGACTTACCAAAAAATATCTGTTATGAAATGTTGTGGGTTCGTATTTAGGACAGCGGTCCTAAACTACCTACGTATCCCCCTCGCTATCCTGAGGAAGAATCAGACCCCCTCGTAGTTCGACAATTGAAACTGTGGTAATGCATGTTATTCTACGCCTTACACACCCACAGGTGATATATTGATGCATGTTCTTCTATGCCTTACACAACTATGCCATATGCCCTAAACAACGTCTAAGGACTTACCAAAAAATATCTGTCATGATTTGAAAAATTTAGAATGATTGGGTCTCAAAATTCTCTCTGATTTTTATGTTTCCTCTACTTCCTATCATGGGCATGCTGATTTTACTAAAGATTCTAAAATAAAATAAAATAAAATAAAACTTAGTCCTCTGGGGGATCTCTTTTTGCAAAAACTTTCTTATAGCCTTAAAATTTTTGAGAAGAACTGTTCACCAAAAATGACTTCCTTAAGGTCACAATACAATTTCCTTCTGATTTTTTTTTCTTTTTCTTCTCTCCCCCCATGGTTTCTATCTTGACTCATTTCTCTTTCATGAACTCCATTCTCTGTGCCCTAACTTTTGCCTGAAATGTCCTTTTGGATTTTCATCTCAGCGGGCTTGCTCTAACTTTTGCCTAAGCGGCCCTTTCGGGTTTTCCACCTAGCAAGCTCCCTTTTTTTTTTTTTAGAAGGCATAGATTAAATCAAAACAATGCAGTTCAATTACTTAATCATTTGATGTATCCCTCAAGGCACAAACATTCGCGATCATAATTAAATAACATCCATTCCTAGTTAATGCAATAAAAAAATTCTTTATTTATTCAGGTACACCATTACTCCCTCTTACATTAGGTTTTACCAAATTTCTAACCTTCCAAAGTTAGAAATAAGCTTTATAACCTGCTGAATGACCTTTTTCAGGTTTTCCATCCAGATCTTCTCTCATCTCTCCTTTTGCCTAGACCGCCTTTCGTAAGTTTTCAATCTAGCATTTTTTTTTTACCCTTACTTTTGCGTAGACCGTCTTTTGTAAGTTTATAGCCTAGCGGGCCTATCTCACACAAAGTACCATTTGAGCTTGTCTAAGTTGACTGGTTCTTGAAATTCATTCCCATCCAGGTCTGATATTCTTAGAGCACCTCCTGACAAGATCTTTTTGACTATGTATGGACCATCCCAATTTGGCTTGAACTTTCCTCTTGGATCAAAAGGGATGGGCCGAACTTGTTTCAAAACCATGAGTAACAACCTCCCGGTAGCAACTCCGTACATTCTACTGTTCCGGTGATCAGTGTCGGTCCGGACAGCTAGAATGTCCGGAAAAATATTTAAACTAAAGTGAGAAACTAAAATCAACTCAAATATTATTAAGAAAAACTTAGAAAAAAATTTAGAAATAAAATACAACCAAGTTAAATGAGCCGGTGCCCTAGCGATGGGTAACCTAGTGGGAAGTTGCGGTTCTCGCAACTAGGAGCCCTAGACCAGGGGAAAAATTCATAAAATAATTTTTGGGACTCCAGAGAAGGGTCATTGAGGTTCCTATGGCATTAGAATACCAAGAAAATATTTAGAAAAATTTTTCAATCGGTACAGACAATTTTGACCCGTTAAGCCAAATGGAGGGCATTTTGGTCATTTCGCCTTCAGAGGCGATTTTTGGCCGACTTGTCCAGTTAAGTAAATAATTATTATGATCTAAAATATGAATAAATATTACTAAAAATTGAATTGAAAATGAGTAGAAAAGAAAAGAAAAGAAAATGAAATAAAAGTCATATTTATGACATGAGCATGATGCAATTAAAATATTTTCACCCAACCAAATTTTGACACATCATTAAAAACTACTTAAACATGAATAAAAGGAGATAAAAATTGAAAAAGTGGACAGCCATCTTCAATCTTTGGGCTTTAGAAACGTTGAGAGAGAGAGAGAGGAGAAAAAAAACTCCATGAAAGCTCTTGTTCAAGCTTGATTTTCCCTAAGCTCTCCACCCCAAAACCCTAAACTTCCTTCACAAAAAATTATCCCTAAACCTTGAGGAAGCATAAGGCAGCAGAAATTTGAGGAAATTTTGAAGTTGGGCAAGTCCAAGTTAGGTCATAAGTGAGGTTAGTGCCAATTCCTTCTAGGAATTTTATGTATATCATATGTGGAGTAGGAATTAAGTGTAAAAATTAAGTGAAATTAAACAAAAGTTGCATGATGAATTTTTACCATTTTTGGCAGCCATGAACTTATGAGAGTTTTGATGATTTTTTTTAGATTAAAAGAGTACAAAAGCTGTCCTTTGATATGAAATTAACACTTAGCACCTTATATTGTAAGTTAATGGAAGAATAGAGGAATTGAGAATTTAGGGTTTTGACCAAATTAAGGTTTTAATCCTATAATGGTGTATGAACATTCTAATGGTCAATTAGTGACCATTTGAGGGAAATTGACCATAACTTGGAGTGAATTATAGCATTAGAAAACTGATTTGGTATGCTGCCTAGTGAGAGCAGCAGGTTTGGATGTAAGTCCAGCCTGTTTGGACAGCCACAACTTGGGCTGTGTAGGTTCAATTGGTATTTGGCCAATTGTACATGAAACTAGACACATAATGGCACAACTTTGGTGAAGAAACCATGCCCAAAAGACCAAACTAAGTGGACCAAAAACTTGCCTCAACCCAGGTGTCCTGCAACCAGTTTCTGCAGAATGACCAAATGAACAGTGATTGTTCATTTGGCCATAACTCAGTGTAGAATGGTCCAATTGACCTGAAATTTTACCAGCAACTAGTTGAGATATATACCAACAACTTTATGAAGGAACCTACCCCAAATTATGACCATAACCTATCCAAAAAGGGAGATGGAGTTATCACATTGTAGATATGGTCGATTACGAAATTTTTAATCCGACCAGTTGTGGTTTTTGGACCATAACTTGAGCTAAAAAACTCCAAATGGAGTGATTCAAAAAAAAAATTCAACTAGACAAAATAAGGAACAACTTTCATGTTTATCATTTTCTCAAATTTCCATTACAACAGTAACTAATGGAACAGTAAAAATAGGGTATAAAAACTGAAAATTCTGCTCCATTAATTTTAAGCTTAGAAATGGTATTGGTAATCAATGCCAACAAATTTTGAATGCAAAATGTGGTATGTTGGGAGTGTTAAAACCAATGTACCTATTTTCTATACAAAAGTCAACATTTTTGTTGACTAATGAAGGGAATAGTAACACCAAAACTTGAAATTCAAAAATTAAAAGATTCCAAAGTGACAAATGCCCTAGTATACCTCACAAGATTGGTTTGGATAGTTTGGCATGCCAATAGGGTTCGATTAGCGATCGCACATGGCATTATGGCATTCTGATTTCATGGCTTTTAGCCATTCTGACCTTGTATTGAAATTTGGCCTAGTGCCCGATGTTATTACAATTATTAGGCGTTACATTGCACTGCCGGAGATACATATGTGACCGATGGTGTGATGACCAAGTACTTCATACCCGATGCGGTTACCGTTTATCGATCGATGCGTCAAAGATAGGTTACTTGGGCAACCAAAAATAAAAGTGGACAAATTTAATGAAATAATGAATATGACAAGTATAAAATAAGTAAGACTACAAATACTCATCGAAAATTTATTTGCAATAATAAACCAATATATTCTTGCATATTTATTTTATGTTATTTCTTTTATTTTATTACACCACTAAGCATTATTGCTTAGCGCGTTGCTTTGCCATGCGTGAGTTGGAGATCTGAGAGCCCGATAGACCACAGTGGGTGAGACCTCCTGTGACTTTGCATAGTGTCCGTGTCACCTCACCATTTTGATTGCATTGGTAGGACTCTAGGTTTCATTTTGGTATTTTGTTACTAACTTTTATTTTCTTTTGTGTAAATGAAACTTATGTAATGTATTTTGATGTTCATGTAAATAATGAAAATTGTGATTATGAATGGAAAATTTGAGTATTTACTTATTGCTTATATATGAGTACCATGAGAAATGAATGATTGAGAAATGGAGATGTTGTTGACAATAAAAATTATATTGAGATTTTGATATTGGAGTTTGAGAATGATTGAATATGATTATTGGAAGTGTTTTTCACGAGTTAGAAGAATGTTTTCTCCATTTTTAGCCCAGATCACTGATTTTCTATAAAATTTTGAACCTCAAATAAATTATAATTTCAATAAATGACTTAAATGAATTATATTTCACAAGTTATATTCAAAACTATCTTAAAAATTAATTAAGGAAGAATAAAAATAATTAAGATAAAATGGAGTGTTAAATTTTAGTGTGACATAGCTTACTCGGATATCTTTGTAGGCGGGTAAGGGGTGTCACATTTAGTGTATCGAGCACGATTTAGGCGTTCGCCTAGATTGAGTCCATACCATGCATTGCATTTGTAAGAGTTGAGGTGACACTAATGCGAATCTGTTTGTCTTTGTTATTTTGAATAGGATATGGACCCTACATCACAGAGCGGTTGAGGAGGAAGTGGAGAGTCATGCTCCACTGGCAGGTGAGGCCTGGGGTAGGGAGAACTACTCGCCGGCTCAAGCGAGCACCTTTCGGCCTCCACGAGGCCATGTTCCGACAAATGGCCGAATTCTTGGACAAATGGTGGGATAATGCAGACCACCGCCACCACCACCTCCACGGCAGAAATCACACTGGAAAGATTGAGAAAATTTGGAGCGATGGACTTCTTTGGCAAGAGAGAAGAAGGTGCATTGCGGTAGAAAATTGGTTGAATGCAGAGCAAGCGGGTTTTAAAACAACTCCACTTTGCACTCGAGCAAAATCTAGAAACATTGTATCTCTGTTGTAAGATGATGCATATGAATGGTGGGATACGGTGTCGGTGAAATCTGACGAAGTAATAACTTGAGACTTCTTCCTCTACGAATTCAAGAAGAAAAGCATTAGGTAGTGTATACGGAAGAGAGAAGAAGAGAGTTCATTAACTTGAGGCAGAGGACAATGATGGTAGAGAGTATGAAAAATTCGTTAGATTGAGCCGCTACGGAAGGGAGATAGTCCCTAATGAGGCGAAAGGTGTAAGAGATTTGAAGAGGGTTAAATGACAACATAAAGATCATGATCATCGCCTTGGGAATCACCGACTTCACCAAGTTAGTGGAAGCTACAATAAAAGTTGAAAAAGTAAGAATAAGTGGAGCGGACGGAAGAGAGAGACAATAGAAGAGGGGCCCGGTCGGTTTAGTTCATCTCTGTATCCTGGAAGAAGTTCAAGGTCCACACCTGCAGAGTTCAGTCAATCACAAGGTCAGTCGATTTGGGGCCCAGACCACGGTTACCCCTAGGAGAGTCGGTCCACACCATTAGTGGGCAGCTCTCTGGGGATGGGGTTCGAGGACCCGGCCCGACATCTTCTGCATGTCCACATTATGCGAAATGGCATAAGGGAAGTGTTGGAGAGTGATTGGTGCACTGCTTAAGGTGTGGAGTCGTGAGCATGGTGAGAGCTGTCCTGAGAACTACTACAGTTGCTCCAACACAAGCGACAGACCTACTCTGCACCACAAAGGGTAGGAAATGCAAATCTGAGGCGGTGGGACCATCACGAGGGCACATCGAGCCAGAGAGGCACGAGCGGACCACTGCGAGCCTATGCCATTAGAGCTCGGGAGGAGCAAGATGCCGGACGTCATCGGGTGCGTTCTCCTCTACACTACATCTGCATGCATTGGTGGATCGAGGATCCACTCATTCATATCTGCATCAACCTACAGTAGAAAGGGGATACTAGTAGGGAGAGTGACCAAGACATTACGGTCACCAATCCGTTAGAGCCGCGATGTCTTTGGTGAACAAAGTGTACAAGGGTTGCTGTTAAGGATTCGTGGGGTATGAATTCTCGTGAGATCTAATTGAGTTGCCCTTCCACGATTTTGGCGTGATTTTGGGAATGGGTGGTTGTCACGTCATCGGGCAATAGTTGATTGTAAATTGAAGAGAATTTCTCTGAAAACTTACGAAGGTAATGAGATCATGTTGTGGGTGAAAGGCCGATTTCTGTCCAATGTTATCTCGGCCACGATTGAAAAGCGATGAGAAAAGGTGTGAAGCCTCCTAGCACATGTGGTGGATACTAGGCGAGCTAAGCGGATCATGTGACATACCCACGATAAAAGACTTCCCGGATGTGTTCCACGAAGAATTGCCTAGTTTGCCACGAGAAAGGGAAGTCGAGTTTGCTATTGAGATAATCCGTCTGACACCCATTTCCATTGCTCCTTATAGGATGGCACCCAGAATTGAGAGTTGAAGACTCGGTTGCAAGAGTTGCTTGATAAAGGAGTT